>NW_010972631.1:9249617-9420992 GCF_000737465.1 Haliaeetus leucocephalus | reverse complement strand
CATCCCACTGGGGGGAGGGGAGTGAGCGAGCGGCTGTGTGGTGCTTAGTTACCAGCTGGGGTTAAACCACGACAGGGTGCTACCTATTCTTACCATAACTGCTCATGTCATTCATTATATATTAAGTGCCTCCCTGCCTTTTCTACATTTCACGCCTAACATACCCTATCTCTCGGGGGTTCTTATCTCTTAATAAGGTTCTTGGTAAGGTCAGTGAGAGCAGAGCTCTTCTCTGGTGAGTCGGGAAGGTATGGCAGATGGTGCACTGATGTGTTAATTAACTGGCTGCTTTGCCTGTGATCTTCCTATTGCTCACCTCCTGCTGTAAGGAGCTGAGGAATAACAGAAGGGGTTAATGAGACAGAAACTTGTCCAGGTAGTCAAAACTTCAGTGCAGCTCCTGAACACTAAGTGCCATCTCAACAGTCAAGAGTAAAAGGGATGAAAGTGAACACCATCATTGCATGCCACCTACACCACAAAACCTTCCAGACTGCTGCAAGACTCAGGTTTCCTTGCAAATTTTACAGAACAGAGGTAGGCTAATGTTGAAGGAAAAATATCGTCAAGCTGATATTGCCAAAAACACCAAAGGGGAGGAATGGTAGTAGAGCAACAGCTGAAAGGAGAGGGACAAAAACAGAGTCTTCTACCAAGTAGTCAACCCCACTGCTTCCCACCTTTTCCCAGAGTATGGAAAAGAACTGTCCCAGATTAATGGCTCGCACACCGAGGTCTTTCCTGTCTACCACAGTTTCAACACATTTTCTTTTACAGAGATAGCAGTTATCCATTGGTAGCCTCAGCTCCCCCCCTTCCAAACAAAAGTCCTTTCACCTCCAGCTAGCAGCTCTTCACACCAGCCAACAGGGAAACTTAAGAGATAATTTTATCCCCACCTCACTGTGTCCTCACTAAAATCTTGCACTGTCATGTGGGAGTCCTGTGACGGGTGTCCTGTCACCAGCTTTTGTTCAACATAGGTGATGCAAAGCTGTTATTCTTTCTTCTCAGACCTCACTTCAATCCCATCTTTCTACCACAAAGGAGATCACTCCTTTTCCAATACTGTGATGCCTACAAAAATTCATAGTATCCTCTGGTACCCTGATGGTCCTGCTTATCCTTCTGATCAATGTCATTTTACTGTTTCTTATACTCACCCTTGTGTTTATACCCATCGGCTTTCTGTTTCCTTGTTCTTATGCTGAATACTGGCTGGACCACGGATTATTGCTTTGTTCTGCATTCGAACAGTGCGCGAAGTTGAAGTAGGTCCCCTGGTTAATGATTACAGCTCCCAGGTGCAATGGCAATATAAATAAATTAAACAGTGTTAATCATAACCTTAGTCACTTCATTCTAGAAGTTGAACAATATCCAAAGACCATGCAGTATCTCTGCATTATTTCTGGGGATATTTATAGGGATACAGGTTTGAAATGTTAACAACCTGTGTGCAAACCAACAAATATCCAGGCTGAAGCTACCCTTTCAAGCATAGTAAAGCAAATCTCTGGTGGATTCATTAATGACAATACTTGGCAGGCCATCAATCATTGTACATCCTTCCAAACAAACCTTTATGTGCATCCTTGCTTCACATACAACCCCCTGAGCTTGAATACATTTTAATCTACATCCATCTACTTTTTGTTTCATAAGTAGTTACCTTGGAGCTAAAGCTATATGCTTCTCTCTATGCTCTTTAAGTGAAGGCCTGCCTGGGAGTCAGTAGGAAGCAGGTCAAGATTATACCAGATAGTTAAAGCAGCTGCTAGGTGCCTGGGTAATTTTGAAAATCTCTCTAATCTCCTGTCTAACTCTTTTGGCTCCTAAATTGCTTGGAAAATATGACTAATAACTCTCTCGGTTGGCTTTGGGCAGATGAGTTAATCTTTGTATTTGGATCAGATTTTTAAAGATATTAAGGTAGAGAAGTGCAGCATATAGTGGGTAAATCCAGTGCTGAAGAACTGGAGAGGGTCCAGTATAGGGCTACTGAGATAGTCAAAGGCTGCGAGCACATGGCCTACAAGGGCAGATGGAAGGATTTGGGCTGGTTTAATTTGACAGAAAAGAGGGTAAGAGGTGAGTTAATTACCTGCCTATCACTCCTTGAAACAATTACAGAAATAATGGAGCTAAGCCTTTGTCGCAAATGAGTGGTTTAGGCCGTTTAGAGAATCACCATAAAGGGTATTAGCAAAATTGATTTAACAGGAGTTTATAAAAACGCACCTTCACAGAGTTTGATGACAAGGTTAACTCTATTACTTAATACATGGATGAAGTGTACAAAGGAAAATCAAGTTAAAATCAAACTAGAATGATTTATACAGAGACTGAAGACACAAAAGGGTAAAGGAGACCCTCCAGCTGAGTCACGAGGTTCAGAGGAGACTTCTTTGCTTTCTAAACTCCTGATGGAGCTTAGGTGCAGCTGGATCCACGCCTAGTCCCAGACTTTGTCAATGGTTTGTGTCTTAAGGGATATGTGTGTAGCAGCAGTCTAAGGTTCATTCAGAGTTTCAGGTGGATGACAAGATTTAGCAGCACTTAATCATGGACTAATTTAACATTTACAAAGTGATTCAATAGAATTTGCTACAATCACAACAGTGACTTAATTATAGATTTGAAATGGCAATATTTATACTATACTTGCTATCAGACACCTAGGTCAATTCACACACACATGCACACAGACACAAAGATATATATAAACAAAGGTATACCTGTTAAAAATCCCCCTTGAGTTCAGTGAGATGTTCACTTCAAATGTCTTGGCATTTCTCAGCGGGCAAGGGTTGAGCCTCAAGGAGTGGAAGGTTTCAGCCCAGGTCCCACCGACAGCTTTCAGCAATGGTCCTCTGAACTTTGCAAACTGGAGAGTTCGGGAACTCCGAGAGGCATCCCCCTCAGAGGGAGATGCTGGTCGCAGCCCACTGCGGTCCAGGGGTGCTCAGAGGACCTCATTTAGTACCGCTCTTTGTAGGTTCACAAGATGATCAGCTTTAGTCATCAGCAAATTACTGGAATTCCAGTAACACTGGTACCGTTCCACTCGAGCTACAATCCAGGCAAGGGATGTTCCAAGGCTGTCAGGGGATGACTAATTATTCCCGCTCTCATTCCCCACCTTGCCCAGGCAGCAGAAGTTCTTGGTACAGTCAGTGCCGCTCCCCACCTTAGCCATGCAAAAGTTCCTGGTACGGTCAAAGGACGCTTAACCGCCCAACTCATTACACAAAGGTCCGGTGTAGAGATCGTAGAGTGGCCCAGGACACAGGGGAGGAATGCACCACCACAGCCTTACCAGGAAGCGGCAAGTGATATAAAAATTGGCAACTGCCACAAGCTGTGGTTTAGGAAGTTCAAATTGAATACTAGAGGGAAAAAAATCATGAGAAAGTCAATGCAGTACTGACTTAGGTTGCCTGAAAAGGTTATGGAGTCTCCGTGCTTGCACGTTTTCAGGGCTTGATTGGGCAAAGCCATGGCTGACCTTTTCTGGTACCGGCAATAGCCCTGCTTCAGGCGGGGAGGTGGACTCAAGGCCTTCGGAGGTCCCTTCCAGACAACATTTCTATGGTGCTGCAATTCTATGATGCAATTTTTTGAAAGCATCAAGATATTGAACATTTTAGAAATGTCAATGTCTTTAAAAAGCATCTCTTTGTACCTTAGTTGATAATCTGTAAAATGAATACCATACGTCCCTACTTCCCAAGGGAACTATCTGGATGAATCAGTTAATTAATTATATGAAGCTGCCATCTAGTACAGTTATGAATGCCAGCGTAAATAAGAAAAAAACCCCAAAAACTAAATAAAAATGTGTGACAAAACCCTCCACTGGTCTAAACTGCTGTAACTCCAGTGACTGAAACAATATTACACTAATTTACTCCAGCTGAGCTACCAGCCCATGTTGTTTATTCATCCAAATGAGCAATTGTTAAGCTGAATGCTGCTCAGTATGAATTATTAAAGTGAGGAAATTTTGCACTCTAAATATTGGCTCTCTAAAAAGCGATGTTTGCCTCAGTTTAGTATCACCATTGGGGGAACTTTAGTGAGTTGTGAAGGACTCCAGAAAGAGCTACGTTTAAAGGACTACACTTACTGAAGACTAGTTATAGTAACAGACTAAACAAACATGCATACTTTGCAGGAAGAGAGACCGTTTATCACATTCTGTTAGAAGTGTAGCAAAAATTAATACCTGAAAATTCTAAGCTGTTATACTCCTTAAAAACCATTTCTATTTTGAAACTGCAATCTCTTCTGTAAATCTGAAGGACAAATAAAGAACCCTTACCATACTTAACTGGCCTCTGTGTTTGCCTGAGAAAACATTGCACAGTCAAGCAAAGCACCATAAATTTAAACAGTTTTCAAACACACCTCCCAGGAGACACAAGAAAAGTTCGTGAAAAGGTCAAGACTGCAGTCATCAAGGTAGCGGAATCGGTGCCTGAGGAGAGGACCATCATTCACAGGGAATGGAAGGGTGCCAGATAAAGATTCTGCTGCCCAGACTTCTTCAACCCTTCCTTAAGAAGAGGACTAATTTCTTAAGGAGCCGTTAGAGAATTATGCTGTCTCCTTGAAAATGGGGCGTCACTCAAGAAATCACTTCCATGGAAAGAGGAAGTCTTTTCTGAGAAGCTAAGTCAACTTCACAGATAGTCTGGTAGAGAGATTGAATGTGATAAGCATTGTAAAAGGGCTTAGATTAAGTTAAGTAACTCTTTATTGCTATAGAAAGCCAGCTGAGCTTTGAAGAAAGAGCAGCTGATTAATTTAATAGGGTAAAAGATACTGCTAGGACTGGTCAGTAATTAATTAAATTGGAGGTAAAAGACTGAGCAAAATCCAATAGACTTAAGAGCATGTACCAGTGAATTAGCCACTTGCAGTTTGAACAAACTTCCATACTGTCATGTATAAACCCCATTTACTAGATGGTCATTGCACGCTGGTACAGTCCAAGAAGCAGGAGGTAACAGTGCTTCTACCGGTAAGCACCCACCATTTGGAACGCTCTGAGGGAAAATACTAGAAATAGAGCCTCTTCTTTGATAGTAATAAACTACGTTCATAGGATAAGAAGTGTAAGATAATAGTATCATTAAAAAAAAAAGAGAAAAAACCCGCACCAATACAAACCTCTGTGTCAGCTATAACTCTTCACAGGAGGCTCTCTAAGGCACGACAGCCTCACTCTTTGCAGACCACACAACTCTGTCCCCTTAGTAGCCCAGCACCAAGAAGGGAAGAGCAGAGGGGAGCCCAAGCAGGGCACGGCTGTGCTGCCCAACTGACCAGCCCGCACTGACAACCTCCTTCGGAGCTCCTAGGAGTGTTTCTACGGGGAGAGCTACAGTCGGCCTGTGCTGGTTTTGGCTGGGATAGAGTTAATTTCCTTCGTCGGCCCAACTCTTGGGTCCATGAGCATCTACATGGTGTACTTTCACAAGAAGGTTCTCTACCCGGACAACAATATCTTGCCACAGAGCGGCCGCCCAGTTGGGTTTCCCTCGGTGCTGCCGGTTGCTCTGCTTCCATTGCTGCAACCGCCCCCACAGCCATTTGCCTCACATTCACGTAAGTCCGTGCCCAGTCCAAACCAGAGGTGCCCTCAGGGCTTGCCGTCCAGTGAGCACTCCTGCACCCAGCTGAGCTTGCAGCTTCCAGGCCCTGCATCTGAATTCAGCAAACCGAACACACAAGTGTCTACCACACGCATATTAATATACTCAGTGTAAGTCTGATTGCTCTTTGGTTCCTTTAATATATAACCTCTTCCTCTGTCAGAGTTTTCATAATTTTCCCTACACAAGTCTAACAAAATAACATCTTCATTTGACTTCCAGTACGGTCAGCAAAAACAACTGATGTGCTTGGACTGTAATAGAAGCTCTTTACCAGCAGACACTGTGATGGCTATCCACTTATTGAGAAACCAAGGTCATCTACTATACGCACTGAGTGAGGCAAATGTCCTGAGAAAAACAGCATGCAATTATGTGGTTGAAGGCTATCTTAATGTAATCAGAGATGCTTTGGTATTTCCAAATTTTTTGAAAGCTTGATTTTGCAGCCTTGGTAATACTCTTTTAACATAATTTCTTATCTTTCTTCCTGAATTCCTTCCTGTGGCATAATTTTGACTATCACATGAGTTAAGAGGAAAACTATCATGTAGTGAAAAAACCACATGCAGCCTGAACTGGACAACTGATAGCAGTAGCAGGTTAGCATCATTCAAGATTTTGCCCATACCAGTAAACTGAAGTGTTCCAGGACACAGGCACTGCCCCTAAAAGTTGTTCATCTATACTTTATACTTATAAATTGTTAGAACAGCCCCTGCCATGTTTTCATTTTCCATATTCATTTGCCATTTCACAGACATCTCCCAGATCAGCCACTGGAAAGGACCATGACTGGCCAGAGATAGGCAACAATCAAACTGGGTGCAGCCACTCCGTCCTGGAGCGTGAACGCATGGAAGAGTTTAGATGTGGCCAGACAGTACTGCCTGGCTTCACAGCCAGAGCTTGGGCACTAGTTTGTTCAACAGTACAGCGGTCGCCTACGAGTTCTTCCTTCACCAGCTGGTTCCACCTCAAGTGACATTTTTCCTCACTTTTCTCCTCTTTACTCCAGTTCCACTGGGTTTCCTGATCCGGTCTCCCGGTTCAGTCCCAATTTCCCTTCTTACCTATTCACCTCCAAGCTCCCCACCCTGTTTTCTCTACGGTGTCAATGTCCCAGCTGATAACAGCTGATGCCATGCAAGACTAGGAGGAGTGCTGAACGTGTGAGCGCTTCAAGCGCGGGGTCAAAAACTCTTGGAGCCCGGAGAGGAACGCTGCCCACACCTGACGACTCAGTCTACACCATACGCCAGCCCACGGTATCTTCACATGCCAGATACCAGCATCGTAAACACCTCCTTTGGCAACTGCAATAGCTGCTGTAGCTCCAGCAGTCTTCCAATCACAAATGAGAACAAACCTACTTCCTAACAAGCTATTTATTGAGTGGCCAGCAGACAAAGCATTATTTGCTGCAGAAAATCAGGGATAAATGCACATTACAAACCTGAGAGTTTTTGGTTCTTGACATCACTAATTTTCAAATCAAAATGGGGAAAAAACCCCACAGAATACCTTACCAAGTTTTCATTCAGGTCTGCTGTAATATTGAGAATATCCTCCTCGTTTGTGCTGAAGCTGCTTTCATTAGCAAATTAACAGTTAGAGGAGCTGAACAGTGCACAGAGCTGTATTTGCTCTGCTGTGGAAGGCAGGACCACAGTTCTCATACGCAACAGTGAGCCCATGTTCACATGTGCTCTTGCGAACGACAGTTCTGGCACTAATAAGTGTTAGGATAGTTTGATGCAGTTGCACACAGGCCGATGAAAATGCTATGCATCATAATCTGAAAATAATGTAAAAATATAAGATCATTTAATTACCTCTGTCTACCCTTGTTTTTTAATCCAGAGTTGAAAAGAGAGATGTGTCCCTATCTACTTGTTTTATAATATGTTAAACATGTCTTGCCGGGTTTTTCGATAATTCTAGTTTAATTTCCAGAAGTTTAGAAAGCTTAGAAAATGGATGAACAGTAAAATAAGAGTTCTATTTCAAGGCAAATACAAAAGTATTTCAGTACAACCATTTTAAGCTATTGGGTTACCACCGCCATTTCTTTGGATGAAAAGAATTCCTTTCAGTTCTCTTTTCGGGTTATCAGAGCCTCTGGTAATAGATATAACATTTCTCTGAGTACAGAAGGCAGCAGAGAAACATCTCTATCTGCTCCTAGAGGAGACCGATATGACAAGGAGTAGCTGATGTGTCACAGTGGGGACAAAAAGGAATTACTATATAAAAGTGTGTATCTATAAATGTAATTTCCAATAAAGACTAGATGGGCTATGTGGAGTGCTGTCTTCATCTCAGAGGGATTCATAGGAATAAGTCAGATACCAGCATTGTAAATGCCTCTTTTGGCAACTGCAATAGCTACTGTAGCTCTGGCAGTATCTTACATGAAGTTTTAGGCTTTAAAGTCACTTTTATTGGCAGACGGAGCACAGGCCAGGAAAGCCGTATTCTCCTCTTCTCTCTTCAGAAAGTACTGAGGGATCTTTTAATTTCCACTTGAATGATCACCAGAAACAGGCACAAGTCTGGTTTTGGCTTTTTTCTCGTGCCTTTTTTAAGTAGGTCATTTTCTCAGATGGCTTTTGAAAACTGTTATCTATTTGAAGCATGTCCTGATAACATAGTTGATGCCAATTATGCACTCTCTGCCCTCTCCTCAGCAATTCTGTTCATTTATTAATTTGTTCTAAAGTGGCTAATGCATTGTGCCCTTAATGCCTGAGAGCTGCAGCAGTGGTCTGTAAACTGCTGAGTATTATATTCCACTCTATTCAAGATCCCCATCTTCAGCTGAGGCACCATCTGGGCCACCCACTCACTATATCTGGGTTTGAGAGCTCCCTCAAGACCAAGAACAGAGCACTTCTAACAGGGAGGTGACAGCTGAGTTAAACAAAAAAAAAAAAAAACAACCCCAAAACACAGATCACTCCAATAATTTATCTTAAAAGACCTGTGAGAAATAAACACGGTGTAGGCAACGGGCAAAGATGACAGGTTTTGGCACTGACACATCCCAAAGAGCTAGAGAGTGTCAGACCAGCACATACAGCAACCCGAGGGTGCAGCATTCAAAGAGAAAGGCACTGTGTTTGGCAGTGCATAGCAGTTAAATCAGCATAGCAAGGGGGAAAGAAGACAGAGGACCAGCAAAGGGAAAGACATTCTACTCCCTCATCTCTGCAAAACTGACCAGAAATGCAATAAACTCTGAAATAAAACATTTTAACTAGCACAAGATGACAGCTGCCACCCTTTAAAAACTGATAACTGCTAGGTAAAGCGACCATAGATGTTATGTCACACAAGCCGGTTTTACGTTAGACAACAAAAGTTATCCCACAGTCCGTCATCATTCTCAACGATATGAGCGGGGAAACCAGCCCCAGCAGTAGCGCACACCAGCAGGAACTGGCCACGCTCGACCCAGCGGAGCGGTGGCCGTCGGTCCCATGGAGCCCCCGTCCTGCCCACGCCACCCCAGTGTCTGGTACCAGCCACCAGCGCCTGAGCTGGCACGAGGAACGTCAGTCAAATTCGAAGCTTTTACTCCCCTGACATCTCTGAAGAGGGAGAATTTTGCAGGCAGGCTAGAGTTCCAGATTGCCAAATTTTGGAAGTATGTTTTGTTGAGAAATATCCACGCCATGTACGTACTCTGGAAAACCGAGGGCATTAAAGCAGTAGCTCTAAAGGCGATTCCTTGTTTCTAACAGATCTTGTTCGAAACAACCTCTGAGAAACCTTCATCTACTGAACAGATGAGCTGAACAGATGGGTTACTGAGTTTGCTTGTACCTGAGGAAGGGTACTAATAAGTTGCTCTTCACAGGTTGGTAGGAGATCTTTCAGACTATGCCTACTTGGAGCAAAGCAGCGAGGTGTCTCTGCAGGAGCTGATACACATCCATGCCAGGGTATGCACCCATGCTGGTGTCCTGAAATCTGTCATCTCAGACACACTGTCAGATTACCACGTCTATTTTCTACCCCTCTGCTAGCTGCTTTGGTGCAACGTGTGGAACTGCTGCGCTGAGTTCTGCTAGGCAGTGCTGACGTACCATCAGATCCTCTGGGCTCAGACCAGCAAGGGCTTTGTAGGTAGGGATCAGGATATTGAACTTGACTTAATACTCTGAGAAGCCTGTGGGACCAACACTGATAACACGTGTTACTGAATACATGCACCGCGATGCTCCATATCAATAAAAGTTCCTAAATGCTGATGGCGAATATATTGTATTGCCATAGGTCACATCCAGTAAATAACAAAGGATGGTTTTAGAAGGCCTGCTCACCTCCACTTGGATGGGAAAGATGGTTCCAGGCACCCAAGCACAGCAGAAAGCATTAATTACGGACAGAAACTTCATGACTAAAGTCTATCAGGAGAGAATAGTCAAAGGAGGAAACAAATGGAATAGAATCATAGAATCATTTAGGTTCGAAAAGACCTTCAAGATCATCGAGTCCAACCATCAACCATGCCCACTAAACCATGCCCTGAAGTACCCCGTCTACTCGCTTTTTGAATACCTGTGGCATTCACATATTATATCCAACACGTGACAGAAAAGAAAGAAAACTCAGTTGGGGATCCACTGTTTAACAGATTTAAGTTTGATTAACCAGCACAGCAATTGATAAGACTACCCTCTCTTCCTGCTTCTCGAGACCGGTACTACACACATTTTCACTTTGTTCTGTGTGGACTTCTCAGTGTTCAATAATATCTGTTTGTATTTCAGAAAATTCTTAAGAAAGCACAGCTTAACCCCATGTACGCTAAAATAACTAACAGAACATGGCATTGACCTAGAGGTATTTAGTGCTTTTGAAAGCAAAACACCTGTTTTTTTCACTTTTCACATACTTATGCAGTAGCTAATAACACATGAATGTAAGACTTGGTATTCTCTCTCAAATAGAGAGTAAAGACTAACACCACTGAAACATGTAAATTTATGTCAGTACCTAAATAATGAATCATGTCAAAATACTAAATCAATTTCAGTTCTTATAAATGATAACAGATGTGATTTAAAATGTCTCTCCCCTGAAGTACTAAAGGGATTGCTATAATTAATCATCTAAAATCAAATACATCATTTGTAAACTTGTTGAAGTCAGACAACCCAACATACCGTTTTTCTGATCATTTCCCAAAGGATTACAGCCTATCTTAAATAGCTGCCACTGTTTTTGTTAAAGAGCTGCCACACTTGACTCCAGAGATGATGCTCTTTCAGGGGCAGGGTGAAGCTGTTGCTCTGCGTTGTGTTTGTTGCACGTCCGAAGCTACCGGTGCAGGCACGGCAGCTTACACTCCGCCTTCAGATGCAGTGGTGTAAATCTGGCACCACCACTAAAATCCACACAGTTGTTACGAACTGACACTACTGTAAGCAGAATTTGGCCATAGAGCACATTCCTTTTCATTAAAACTCTAAAGCATTTTGAAAGCCTTCAGGTAAGAAGTACTGAAAGAGATGTAAAGTACATTAACAGTTATTGATGCACGCGCTTTCGTACATAGCGAGTCTGAGTATAAAATGCAAAGGACTATGGAAAGGCAAGTCTGGAGCCTCTGAGGGATGTAGCAGGACTCGGGTCAAGCGCTGGGGAACGAAGACACGCTCTGTCCTCCCACACCTGCTCTGACACACACTGTGTGCCTGGCCCAGCTCTGACTCCCTCGGTGGCTGTGTACATCTAGACTGGAGCTGAAAATCTGGTAGTCCTGTATCGATTTAAAGCATGCGACGGCTGACTCGAGATCTCAAAGGTGTGCGCACCGACAGCGACTGATATGGCCTCTGTTTTCATGTTTATTCAAATGGGCATGAATATTCATGAGCAACTAATTTACAGAGCATACAAAAGCTCTGTCTGAATTGTTTTACCCCTCCTACGCCCTTCCCATCCTAGAGTAGAGGAGCTGGGATACAGGTCCCTAAATCAGGTCCAGCTAACGGCTGGACGGCCGCTCTGCAGAGGCAGCTCCCAGCTCCCTCTCAAGTCCACACAAGTGTGCGAGTGAACAAGTGCAGGGGTAACGCACGTGCCCAAATCTTCCCTATCCGTGTCCCCTCACGTCTACCGTGCGCAATTGTTTCCTGCAATTGCTAAGGGATGGACACTAATCTTATATTCTGGCCAGAGTAACTGTTTGAATAGAGTCCTAAATTTTTTTTTTTTTTCCTACCTTGTTCTTCCCTTTACTTCTGTTTCTTACCTTTCGCTATTTCTTTTCATTTGTGGGAGGCCACCATCCCTCCCATCATGAAGGTCACCCCACCCTCTCTATCGTTAATTTGGGGGTTTTGTCATCCCTTTTTTCCAGCTATTTGCCAGAGCTGCCAGCTGGGGTGGCTCCGTCACTCATCTGCAGACCCCTTATCAAGTCAAACGGACTCCAGCAGTCGCTCCAGCTCTCTGCATCATGTTGCTAAGCAACATGCTTATTGGAAGGGCTTTTTCTCATTATTATTATTATTATTTGGACAGGTAAACTTCTTGTTACATTGCAACCATTTTAAACATACTTTTATGACATAATTCCCTTCAGTTCAAGATACAAGAAAACGTTGCTCAGGGGAGTGAAGGAGCAAAGCAAATGGATCCTGCTGTGGTGCAGAGATAATGTGACATTTGTCTGCATGGGTACTGCTACACAAAAAAAAAATTGACAGGTATAACAACACAGCATTATGTTTTGTGACTCAGAAAGCTTTGCATACAGAACCTCAACCTGATAGTAAGTCTTCACATTCTTTGCCAAGTGACTGGAGGGGGAAGAATTAAAATTAGTCTTAGTTAGAAGCTAAGGAAACAGTGGGAATATTAATGTTCTAATTAAAAGAGAGGAATCTTGTATGCCCAGTGAAACCTCTCTGTAGACCAAGTCCTTGAAAACAGAATAAAAGGAAGTTGCAATAGATGGGTACTAAAGAGCTTGCCTTTTTTTTTTTTTTTTTTTTTCCCCTCCATATTTTTCTAATGTTATTAGGGCAAAGCAGTAACTCCATTTTAAAGAAAGCAATTTTATTTATATTGGGGAAGGCTAGCGAGACAAAGGACTGTGAGTTAGGAGCCTGGTTTTTAACCCTGGTCCTTCAAAGACTTTCTGTGTAACCTTAGATAAGTCATTTATTCTCTGTGCTTGATTTTCCTGATACAAATTTTAGGTGTTTCCTTCCTACCTCATATGATTCACCACAGTAGAGTCAATTAGCTTTTCTACAACATCTGGAGATCTTTTAGTAGAAGATGCCCCATAAATATAAAGTAGTATTTTAAAGGGATTCGAACTTCCCATAAAAATATTTTTCCCTGGCTTATCCAAGGCCCTTTTGCTCTCCACTTGAGAGATTATTTTTGTAACCATTTCTGCCCTACCCCCAAGGGTATGACTGAAATATTCAAAATATGTACATGAATTTAGGGTTTATGAGAGATGCCAGTTCAAAAGGTACAAAGATGGAAGCAATCTAACCACAGGGGAGATCCAAACTTTGTGTTAAAAAGGCACAAAGTCAGTTATTATGCCTAACAGACAATACTGCTCCTAATCTTGACACAGTAGTTTTTCTCCCAATGCTTGTATAGTTATCTCTATTAATCCAGACATTTAGACACTTGCCTCATTTGAAGGTAAATAGTTCTATGCATCTCTAAGGGACTGTTTCTCTGCTTAGATTTAGGCATGTAAGACGGAGGAAGGATGAAGAAGATTACAGTCTGTCAAACAGGATTTATTTCATCTATGAGTAAAATACATTTCTACAAATACTAAAGAAAGTCCCTTGCTCTAAAAAGTTAGAGGACCAGGAAAAAGAGCAATAAAAAGTGATGCACAAAATTTGTTTGTATTCTGGGCTTCACTCTTCCCCAAATTAGTTTGCTGAGGCTTAACAAAATTAAATTTAACAATCAGCAGGAAAGTAAGCCAAAAAAACAGGTTCAATATTTAGTAAATGAATGTATTCAATTCAGCTGGGTCTTATGACTTTCACCATATGCACCAGGGAAAAGGAATTAGGACAAACCATTTTTATCCCTTTGGGCTCAAGAACATTCTCAGAAATCTACTGAGTTTCAACCACAGAAGTCCCAAAGGACTGGAAAAGGGAATCTTTAAAAAGAGGGGGACGGGGGGTGGAGGGGGGAGGGATCCAGAGAATTACAGAGCAGTTGACTTCAATTCCCAGAAAGATTCTGGAACAAACCCTTAAACAATCAATTCAAAAGCAGCAGAAGACAGTGAGATGATAAAAGACAGCCCACTTGAGTGTGTTAAGAACTGATGATGTCAAACCAATCTAATGTCCTTGTCTGCCAATATAATTGGCATAATGGATTAAAGGGAAGCAGTAGATATAATGTATCTTGCTTTAGCAAGGACTCACAAACTGTCTTGAAACACATTCTTCTAAAAAGGCTGAAGAAATATTACCTAGATAAATTGTTCTTACGCCGTAAATACAAATATCAGCAGCGCTACGTGAACCCCTTCAAAGCGATACGCGGCATCTGCTTCTGTGCCAAAAGCGGCGGGCGCGAGACGCGCGCTTCAGGCTTAGCTGCAAAAGCAGGGTGAGACCGAAGATGTGGCCGCAGGGGTCGGGTGGGTTCGAGGGAATGAAAGAACGTGAAATGGGAAGTGAAGAGTGATAAAAGGAAACAGGGAAGTAAAAATTATGGGTGGGATCCCGCTTGAAGTACTCAAAGCATACCTGGAGGAGCAGGGCAGGTAGGGAGCATCAGGATGGAGAGGCAGAGGTGGTCAGTAGATTAGAGGTTAGAAATCCGGACTGGAAAATTAGAGAGTACACGAAAGTATTTTTGTTTGGGCAGTAGACTCGCTTTAGTGGACTCTCCATCCGTTGTACCATTGATCTGGGCCCACATTCTTGGGTTTAGAATTTGGCAACTGATCTGTGTTGGAGCTAGGGCACTGTTGCTCTGTCGGACCTACCCGCAGTCTGGAAAACCTGGACAAATATATAAAAATCCTAAATTTCAAAGGCAAATAAATAGCTCGACTATTATGACAAACTCTTTAACGGACAGAGAACTGAAATGCCACCTAGGAAAGTTGCAGAGCTGCTTTCTTTCAAGGCTTCTGATGACTCTGATATTCACCTGTGAATGAATCTTTATGCTGCTTCAGAAGAGAGGATTATGCTGGATAATTCTGTGAGGTCTTCTCCAGCCCTGCATTTCCCTGGGGACATTCTTTTTTTGGCAGTTTAAAGTCTGAAGCGGCACTACACTCTCTGGACAAGGTCCAGTGAAACAAAGGACAGACCTACCACCAAAGCCCAGACTTGCAGGAGATGGACAAGCTGAAAAAGCTGACCTCTGTTCCTCAGAGCCTCACCCGACAAGTGTGCTAGCGGGACGTCTGCCTATTATTTGCCCTCCTTTGTTATTCTCAGCAATTTTCTTAAGAGCAAAAGGAAACAAGCTATATATGAGGAGCTAAAATTTTACTGCTAAGCCAGCAAGTGCTTTAACAGTCAAATAAAAATATAACAGTTACTCTTAGTCCAGTTGCAAGAATACCAACGCTCATTGTCCAAACTGATTTTTAAAAAAAGCCTGCTTAATACCCTTCAAACTGTTATATGGGAAAGCCCACAAATAAGGACCCCTTTTCTCGGGTGTCACGCTCATCCTTCCAACGTAGCTTGGCGAATGCAGGCTGACAGCTTCCTCGAGCGGTAGGAGCAGAAGGTGTTACGACAAACCGTCAGCATCCTGCGGTCCTCAGCGGGAGGAGGGTGATGCTCACGGTGGGGTTTGCTTCTTCTCGGGTACCCGGGACCATTCATTTTCCTTCTCCCAAGCTGCCAGCTGCAGGCTGACAGTGGCCCCCAGCCCCAGGGACACACAGGGCTGCCTGTGGTTTGCCAGGCAGGGACAGGGAGGGGGTTCACCCCTCTGTTACCCCCCGAGCTGAAGCTGGAGCAGGGCAGGCAGGGGTTAAACCAGTGACACCCAGCTCAGGCCATGGGGAGGCTGAGCCCCTGCGCTGCCTTAGGCAAGCAGACAAAACAGTCTAAATTCATGGAATTTTACTTAATTTAATTTAGTGCCAACTTATATAAAGTTTTAACTAGCGATACAGACACTTAGGAATAAAGAAAAGACGACAATGTCACAGCAGAAACCATTTTCTTCTCCTTTCCCCAAGCCCAGCGTCAGTCCAACACCTCTGCTCCCTCCAGCACCTCTCCTGCACCCTTCCTCGTCCCAGCTCCCTTGTTTCCAGCGTGCATTACACTCAGGCCCTCCGAATCCCTCGGGTGAGACGATGGGTGCTGCAGGAGTTGGGGTCTGGCTACAAACATCCCTGCTGCCCCTCCTTGCTTCTTACTGACCCTCTGCTCATCCAGTTTAAATCAATCATCTCCGTCTCTTTGGGGATGCCCCTGTCCCAGGGTGGGTTACTGGCCTGGTTTTGGCTGGGATAGAGTTAATTGTCTTCCTAATAGCTGGTATAGTGCTGTGGTTTGGGTTCAGTATGAGAAGAATGTTGATAACACACCGATGTTTTCAGTTGTTGCTAAGTAGCGTTTCGACTAAGTCAAGGATTTTTCAGCTTCTCATGCCCAGCCAGCGAGAAGGCTGGAGGGGCACAAGGAGTTGGGAGGGGACACAGCCAGGGCAGCTGACCCAAACTGGCCAAAGGGGTATTCCATACCATGGGATGTCATGCCCAGTATAGAAACTGGGGGGAGCTGGCCTGGAGGGATCGCTGAACTAACTGGGCATCGGTCGGCGAGTGGTGAGCAACTGCATTGTGCATCACTTGTATATTCCAATCCTTTCATTATTACTGTTGTCATTCCATTAGTGTTATCATTATCAGGTGGGGGGTTTTTTTCTGTCCTGTTAAACTGTTCTTATCTCAACCCATGAGTTTTACTTTTCTCCCCGATTCTCTCCCCCATCCCACTGGGTGGGGGAAAGGGAGAGAGTGGCTGCGTGATGCTTAGTTGGTGTCTGGGGTTAAACCACGACAGTTTCCCACGGCTGCAGTCCCTCAGGAGTGTCCCTGCCCTGGCGTGGGTCACCCACGGGCCACAGACCCCTCAGAGGGACGGAGTGCCTCCTTCCAAGACTGCGTCCCCACCTGCGTCCCCTCCTGCGTCTCCTCAGGTGAGTCCACACGTATCTCCTGCCTCTGGCAGCTTCCACCCTTTCTTCAACACGTCTGAGGACCGCGCACTCCTCTGGCTGGCTGCAATTTTGGGGCAAAGCGTGGTGTTTCCAGCTGCTGCCGAGCCATCTGGAACCGGCCACAGCCTGCGGCCCCGGCCACACACCCCCCACCAGGTATGCCCAATGCAACCTTTAATAGGAAAATTAATATTCAAGACAAGACGACACGTCCTAAGAAAAAGAAATAGGCTTCAGGAGACGTCGTGGGCTAGGAATTGTCTTTGAGATAGAGGAAGGGTCCTCTGTGTGAGCCCCCTGAGCCTGCCCTGAACAGAGAAATCAAACGGTTGCCAGACAAAATTGCATAGGATTTCAGCTCCGGAGATGAAGGACCGAGGGCTGAAAGTGAGGTTAAGGCTGGATAGGAGTGACAGAGCAAAGTTCTTCAGCAACCTGGGATTTACATATTTTACTCTTCTTTAAAGCTTTGGGAGACACCCCACGGTTACAGTGAAAACTCTGTGAATTCCTTCTTCAAATATTGCAAATATTTGGCATGACTTCTTTAATTAGTCAGTCTTTATAGACTGAGCAGTACATCCATTTGAAACTGGCAACAGCATAGCTTATTATTGAAAAAAATATATCTGCTACTAATGCCCATGTACATTCCTTAAAAGAAGATTAATCCTTTAGAATAGTAAAAGTCTATATAATTAGGAGTAATGGAATCCAATTAGGAGGAAAAAAATCAAGGAATCAGCAAATATCCCTGACACTGACATGTATTTGGCTGGGGAATGCCATCTCAAGGAAAATGGTGTGCACTCCATTTTTTGTTCAGTCCGCATTTAAATGCCCAGAACCTCAAGAAGTGTTCAATATAAAGCAACCCTGCACTGACAGTGTGAGTCACAGCCTTACTTCATCTAACTTCTGTTTTTATATCGTATTTCTTGAATTCAAAAAAGAGAGGTTTTCACATAAACCATACAAGCCATTATTTATATTCTCAATATAGATTAGACTACAGTCAGAAAGAAATAGTTATAGATATCTATGGCAATTTAGGGCCTTTTTGCATTGATTTATTGATGGTTACTCCAGATTTCAGCTGCACTAAAAGATGCAAATTTCCACCTGAGGATGCAGCCATTGCTTTCAAATCACCAAGTCTGTTCCATCAATATTTATGGATATTGCCTCCAGAAGAATAAAAAAATACAGTGTAAGCATCGAATGGGTCCAAAGCCAAAGCTGCGCTAGAATATACCTTCCTTTTGGCATACACTGAAATAGTCATTTGTTGTTACTATAAATTAAAGCTGTGTCAGTCAATCAGTTTCTTCAATGACTGCCTCCAACCCACTGGCAATTTTTTAGAAATGGGTGGCTTCAGCCACTCACAAGAAACAACCCGTGCTCAGGATCTCACCAATTTATTCTCACCCATAGCCAATGAGGCAAGTGATTTTCCTGCTGGGTTCATGACCCCTGATTGTGCTGTGCCTACAGTTGCACTAGCCTGACCTCACATCATGCGTTGGTCCAATGCAGATGATGTCAAGATAAGGAATGCAGGTTATAGTCAGCGTTTGTTTCAGTGAAAATAAACTAGGGTATTTTAAAGGCAAATAATAGGACACAACGTACCGCTTACAAAGTGCTGTTGAAGAAGAGAGGATAATTTTTAAATTATTTTAATAGGCGAGATAGTCTTCAAGGGTCACGTCCTCCAGTGCTAACCTAAGCAGGCTGGAGCACAGCAGGACAGAACACTGTCTACCATCTCTGCAGGTTGGCAGTGCGTTCCCTCTCCTTGACGCTGCCTTGCTTCTGTGCAGACCTATAGCTTTGCAAGGAGAAGTATCTCACCAAACACAGAAGAAAAGGAAAAAAAAGGGAAAAAAAAATGAACCTATGTCATTAATCAATTAGTCTGGTAAAATTAGATACTGAACTTCAGATTTTATAGCCATTTTATATTTCCCATAGCCTCATTTGAGCAGAGGAAAGCCATTTTGGTTGAAAGCTCATGGAGAAGAAGAAAGTTGTTTGAAAGTCATTCATCAGCAGTAAAATCCTTTCTTAGCCTGAAAAATGAGGATTTATTTCCAATAAGAATACCCTCAATTTTATCAAGAGATCATTGTGCAGAATCTGTGGCAAATGCAACGTGATTCTGTAAGAAAGACCTTGAAACCTAAAGGTACATATATAAGTCAACAGGCTTCAGTTAGAAATCTGTAATAATTAGAGCTGATTGAGGAAGACAATTCAAATTTATAGGATGAGACTTATTAAGCTTAGTATTTTCACACCTTGGTTCAATAACCAGTTCCACGAGCCAACTTGAAACACCTTGGAAAATACGACATATGCATCAAAAGGTAATAGAAATAATCGTATATTTACTTACAGAAAACGCAGTGATTCTCAGGGACTTACCGGGCACACCAGAAAAACAGAAGAAAATGTTTCTATACAACCACAGTAAATTACCATCTTTATCGTTCCACCAACACTTTTTCCCCTTTACCTGGTCTTAATCCAGCCTGTGTATTAATAAATCACCATTATATAAATCTTAAATCATGTTGCAGGGTACTTAGGATTCAGCCCATTGGTTAGTAATTAACCTACCTTGCCTTTAGTCATAAACCTTTACATCACAGCCTTACTCTTGATATATGAATCAACAAGTCTGAAAGACTGAAACTCAGTTCAGATTAATAGCCAACCAAATACAAGACAGATTTTTCCGTTTAAAGACAGCCCTTACTCCTTGAAACTTACTGCTTCCTTGAAGGTAGGTTAACATGACACAAACCCGTGACTTAATGCACCATGAAATTTAAGGTTTCGCACACAAATGACAGCGATAAGATTCCTATTGATTTGCCACCTCTTGCAAGTCGGTATGTTCGGCATGTTCCTGCCAGGAAAGCTCTGCAGGTTTCTGCTGCTCTGTTAGGGTAACTCAAGGCAACCATCTGCATCTCCTATTTGCTTCTGCGGGTACGACCTGTCGGTCGTATGTCGGTCGGTCGATGCTCTTACCACGCTACGGCTTCTTTACTTGCTTTCCAGAAACCTCTCGCTTCTGGTAGCGCCAAAGAAGTTCTTGCTTGCTTTCTTCCTTTTTGACATGAGGCTGGCCTTGCCTGAGACATTCTGTTCATTTATACTCACTTTGAGGACTGGGCAGCGCCCAAGCAGCACCTGGCAAATTTTAGTAAGGCAGTGGTGGGAGCAGGCAGAGCTGCATGTGGAACTACTAGCAACCGATATAAGGAATAATTATACCCGTTTATGCAGCAGGAGCCAGAACTGAAATGGAAAAAACTATTTGCCCTCTTTTTGTTCCCTCCCTTTGCTACAGACCAGGACTCTGGGAAGCACTGATTAAACAAATGAGGGGGGGGAAGTAAAGATACATGGAAAAGAGAGGGAGGGAGGGGATTTAGGAAAAGAAATGGTGCTTCAGCTCAAGGCATTTGGTACATGTCACAGTAACAAGCCTTAAACAAGGCAATATCAAAGTATAATCACCAATATTTTAATGATATTTCTGAAACAAGAGATTTTGGAGACCGAACTGTATCTGCATGAAACACTCATCTCTTTCTTGATTAGTCAAACCTCAGAAAGAGATCTGTGGCCCATTTAAATTACTAATATCTGAATTACATTTAATTCCCAGTTGACTACAAGCAATTGATTTGGTTTCATGGCAATGAAATTACTAATATTACATAAAAAAAAAAAAAAAAAAAAGACTAGGGAAAGATTTCTTGGCTCCTGCACAGACATTAGGGGGAAAATAAGGGCATAACAGCCTATAAGCAGTTACTATCTTATCAAATTTCTCCTAAAGTAAAATACTTTAAGAACAAAATAAATGCTCGTACAACTAGGAATATTTCCATGAGATTAGAATGACCTTAAAGCAAGATCATGTGTAAGATTATTTATTTGACTATGTACCTTTAAAAGTCTAATGCTATGAAATAGGAGCTCATTAGATCATTGCTTAGATCAGCTTTTTTGGACTCTTTATTGATATTTTCCACCTCCCACAGCCTCATTATCAGACTGGCAAGGTTCTTGCTTATTTTTTCTCATTCCTTGTGGAATATATAGATTTCAGATCATTTTTATCCTGTACTTAACTTTCTTCCCATGCTGGAATTAATCATTCTTTTTACACACTTGAAAAGCTAGAATAATGCACCACCTCAGATTTACCCATTTAAAGTAATTACCTTCAGTATGATTAATAAATGAGTACATTACTGACATGTGGAGGTGGTTTTGTTTATTTGGTATTCTTTGCCTGACCAGCAGTAGCATAACAGCAGGAATACTAAAAAGCAACAGGGAACTAATATCACCCCACTTTTACAGGACAAGCAAGTATTCTTATCGAAAAAGAGGAAACTTTCCCTGGAGGAAAATCATGTAGTTGGCAAAGCACTGAGCTGTGACTCAGGGTATCAAAAGTCATTTTCCTGTTCTGCCACAGATTTCCTGTGTTATCTTTTACAAGACTGCTTAAGCTGTGTGCCTGAGCAAAAGTTAAAAATATCTTCCTTCCTTTGACTGCTGTCATGACTATTTATCATATGCTCTTCAAGAAGAAAAAAAATAAAATTCATCTCTTCGCACATGTCTGTAAAGGGAGGGACTGAGCTGCCAGGCAGGCAGACATAGCCGATAGTTCTCCCTCTGCTCATCACAAGGGGAACACGATAACCAAAATGCACCGCTCAATTAAGTCGCACTCAGTGAGCACTAGCCAGTCTCCCAGGCTTTTGGACCAGACGTGTTAGATGCCAACAGAGTACTCACTACAGAGTGTTATGGTAGATTTTGGAGCAGAGGTCATACAGATTTCTGCCATTTGGAATACTTAAGCAACAAAACTGATGACTCTCATAAAGAAGTTCTTTTTCTATATATTGTCACAATTAAGCCTAATATCACATTTTTCCAAAATACCCCAGGGAAAAATAATAATGATTAATTATCAGGAAGCCATGTATTTTACTATGTCTAATTACCTATAGATACAGATATGCTTCTCAAATGCAGGCTTATTGTTGCTGTTAATTTCACAAGTTGAAATGAATGCCTACTTGCTCTAATAGTTAAGCTTAACTTCTCTAATAGTTAAGCTTAAACTCAGAATTCTCCAATTTAAATTATATTTAAGCTAAGGAATACACACACACACACTTTAACAATTAGTCAGAAATAACTACTTTTGGTTTGTCTTCATATGGTGCCCACTAAAGGAGGTATCTTTACAGAACATATGGAATTTCACATGACACCAGATATTCTAAACTTGGAACTGAAAAATAAGCTTAGGAGAAATAGTTCTAGCTGAAAAGTCTGTCTTTTTTTTTGCTAGGGGTCAATCACTGCTGATTCAAACAATGTCAGAATACAATCCAGAAAGGCAAACTGGCATTCAGCTCCAGCCACCCACCTATAGACGACTACATGAGAGTGTCTACAGGTATACTAGGTGTCCAAGTTCCTACTATAATCAATGAAGATCTACCCAGTACAGTCAGTGTTGACTCAGGATTAGTTCAAATCACTTAAGACACCTCAATTTTGTTAGCTAAACTGCATCTTAAATTTTGTTGGCTGTATTGATTAGGTTTCCAGTAATCTGGGCTGAATCCTGCCTTTTTTATCCCCAGTTGACTACTCCCATGTGGTTTGTGTTCTGTTAGTGAAAACTGATGTAGTGCAATCATCTGGAAGCCACCGAACAGTTTGTGTACCCTAGCAATAAGCAGCACTGCAAGGTTCTACTTCATGTATGTGCTGCCCTGTCATAGTTTTTTTTGTGTTTTGAATGATTTATATTTGTAGTTACACCTTGAGGGCTAATGAAGCCTTGAAATGGTACATTCACAGCTCATGGGGCAAGGTCTACACACAGAAAACACTTACTACACTGCCCATAAAATCTTGCCCAGGATGCTGCAAAATTATTATCTAAGAGAAAATAAGAATTCAGTATCACAGCCAGATGCAACATCAAATGACAAATCTTGATCAAAAAGTGTCAGAAGTCTCATCTCAGCCTCTCCTCCCTGACTGATGCTTTCTCCAAATCATCAGCATCAGCACAGTACGGTCCCTAACTGGCTGGCTGTCAAATGTGCCTTGGTCATCCCCAGACACTGGCCTAAGAATTTAGTCTCATAGGTTGACATGGGGATAGAAAGCTGTGTCAGTAGAACGGTAAAATCACTGCAATCCTTTCCACATTGTTACCCTCTCTTGTGGCCCAGGAGAGAGACGGGATGTTCAGCACACAGCTTGATATGAAGTGGGCAAAATATAAGTGAAACTGCTGGTGACACTCATAAACTGTGCTGTGACTAAAGTAGCACCAACCATGTAAAATTATGTTAACACTGTCAGTAATGGTCCATACAGTTCGAGGCTTCTACATGAAATGCCTTCAGTCAATCTCCAAACAAGACGATGTACAGTTGACGTTTTTAAAGGCGGTGTAGGAAACTGAGAGGTTCTACTCATTCTGGGGTGAGTTTTGCCCCTGCTTTTAACGAGAAAGATTGTGAAGGCCCAGTAATCAGGTGGACATGAAGGAAGGTATCGAACAGCAAGTTTGGGGACCGGAGAGTCCAGGAGACCGCAAGCCTAATAATTATTTCTTCCCACTTGGTGTTTTCTTTGGCAGGTTTACAGAATTACTGTGGTCTCCTACTGAACGTTCAAAGCTGGAGAACTCCCCATCTGTTGCTGTTAGCTGTGGTCCCAACTGTTCACATTTTCAGGAGTGTGCCAAAACATTGAGTCACTCATTTATTATCTCCAGCATACTGTTTTCAAAAGCGTTTAGGGAACTCAGTCTCACAAAGTCATTGCTGAGGCAAATCCTTGATGCTGGTGAAGACTTTAAAAGGGAAGTTTGGAAATTTTTGTTGCTGTTATTTATCTTTGTAGGAGGCGATAGAGCTATGTGCAAGTCAAGTTCACAAAAATTATGTTTTCATCCTTTATAATGAATTTCTTTTATCTTGCCAAGCAACTCATCTGGAACTTGTCTTCTCGTTTTAGTTACTTGTCCTCAGTGAACAGTCTTTTAGGATTATCACTGAATATCATGAATTGTAATTTATATTAATTATATGGTTACGATATTGCCAACAGAAGCAAAGTATGAGACACTGTGCAAAAAAATATAAAATGCAGCACCAAAGGGCTGCAAACTAATAGACCATTCATTTGCTGTTTGTTCTAGAGTACATTACTCAGTCTCTCACAGCATTTTCTTAGTTTGTTTATTACAGTTCTCCTTTAAGTCTAGTTTCTTTGAACCTGGCACTTAGTAACAGGACACTAACCTAAAGTGTGTACTGTACCTCACAAATGTACCTGCAAGATCCAATACCCTTATGCAAGGATATAATCCAAGGACACATGCAAACATATGTTTTTAATATTCAAATTCACTCATATAGCCAGCTATCAATACCTCAAAAATCATTTGAATCAATATTACATGTATATGATAGGATAAAACAGACAGCATCTTTCAGGAATCTTTCTTTGTTTCAGAAGTGATAGGAATCTATTCCCTTCTAACCCAGCTCAGGCTAACACTACGCAACACATAGATATATAACATTTCACTTGCTTTCATCTGCAAAGGGTGGTGCAAAGATCCCTGTCCCAAGCAAGACCAAGGCTGTCAGCCTGCACGGTACCATTCAAAGATAATATGGACATCCAACCAAGATCTGAAGGCAGAATATACCATCTGACACTTTGTCCAAACCAACAGGCTGTCTCAGCTTGGATGTGCGTTGTGCAAAAAAGAGATACGGGGCTTCTAGATCCCAGCTGGCTCATGCGGGGCCAATTTGGAGTTGCTTCTACTACACTTGAGAAGGTTACTGTATACACATAACCTTGGATAGTGGGGTGGGAATACCTTTTCTTAAAAATATTTATGTCTCATTACCATAGTATGTGCAGACTTCAACCGTTAATTAAGCAAATACATTTGTGCAGGTTTGAAGTTAGTGCATAACATCAGCTACTGGCCTACCACATGTTACTTCTCCTCCCCATATACCTCTACAAGAAAAATACAAATTTACATGATAATATGAAGCATTCCAGGTAGTTTGGCGAAGGTTATCAAGTATTTTTTCTTTTGCCTATGAAACTTTTCCAATCATTACAGCCAAAGGAACCATTTCATCCATGTAACATGGTCCTCAGACCATCAAGTACTTACAAAATTGCTTAATATTTTATATGAGAGTAACAGCATTGAAACCAATAAAGTTATCAGAAATATGCCATTATGCACATCTGAAGGATTTGTCACAAATTCTACAAGCGATAAATCTTACTCTTCTCCAAAGTATTCCATTGGCAATCATAATTAGTGCCAATAGCTTCATGTTACAGCCCTGCCTCAGCCCCTTGCCACAGACACCGTGCCACATGTCCTTGTCTGACACGGTATCTGTCGAAAACGACATGATCATGGCCTCCCTGTCTCCCATTTATGTCAAGATACATCTAGCCCATATGATCCATGAGAATTCATGGGAGAGAAAAAAAAAAAGTCCAAAAATTCAGGACTATAACAGTAAAGCCCAGACAATGTGGTGAGTGTGGAAACAACGGGCACGTATTCTAAATCAGTTACTGTCATAGCATGAAGGGAACAGCATATGGAATATGCAAGATTTGGATAAAATTAACGCCTATCCTTCCCCTCAGTGTCAGACTTGGAGCTCAAAGGCTGCTTCCACAAGTTGCTGGCAAAAGAATAATTTGATTAACTTGTTGCCATTACCATTTTTCTTTCAGATCACTGCCCCATCAGCTAAAGTTGCGTGAAATCAACGGATGGAGCCGCACAAATAAAGCATCAGCCTGAATAATACACCACAGTTTTGGTACAGTCTGCTATTGTCCAAAGGGAAAAAAAAAATAATTTTTGATCTATATCACCTTAGTCACTTTTATTACCTTAGCTTCCTAAATAAAGGAGTAAAGAATATCCCTCTGCAGATTCTTTTTTATTTCTAGGTGAAGCATACTTCTGTGCATGATTCAAAATGACATGGCAGGAGTTTTGTTAGGACCTTGCACTAAAATGCTGTTGTCTTGACTCTTTTGTCAAATAGCAATACAGCCAAAATCTTCAGGGCGAGATGCCTTCCCGAGCAAAGAGTGGGAACTGGGGAACAGGGAATTTTGCCATCCAGCAGCGAGGGAAGAAGGCTCCCAAAAAACAGGGCTCTCCACTCCGTACCACAGAGGGGTCGTTACTCTCCCAGCTAGGTAATCAGATGCTTCCAATTGCTCATAGTCCATCGAGACCTTCAAGTGGTGCGTGAACACAGCTCTGTTGGATTCGGAGACAAGGCCATTTATCCAGCTGAGGATCTGGTTTAAATTCAACCCAAGGAAAACAGGGGCTTTTAAACAAGTTTTCTGATGATATAACCAGATAGCACATAACTAGAAGAGACAAGTCCTTCACTCTAAACTCAATCTGTGTTTCTGTGCAGGGGAATGAGAATACTGCCTTGGCTCCAGGGCAAGTACACAGCTGAATGCAGAAGCTCCCTTCTGCAGAAGCAGGGCTTGTATTTTCTAGCATTGCAATTCCAACTTGTTTCTTACAAGTTTCTGGTTTTGGAGGTCACATAATTGCCAGCCTCATGTGCATGTAAGGAAGACATACTTCAGTTATAATTAGCATAAATAATTACAGGTACTTAAAAAGGCAAAACCCCCAAAAGTCTCATAAGTAAGCATTTTTTGTGCCATGTGTTCCTGTATATCAAACTGATTTTCAGTTCACACAACCTTTTTCATTTCTCCAATTACCAACCTCAGCTTAATTTGGAGCAAACATACACAGCAGGTGAAGATGAGAAAAGGGCACTTGCTTTTAACAAACATTGTGAATCTCTCTTTTTTTTTTTTTCAATACTGAACCATAATCTGCACAGATGATCAGGTAATTAAAGCATAATGGAATGTAGGGTAAATTATAATGGCTGGTATGGCTTAGGAAAAAAGATGCTTTGGAGCAACGTATTAATGCCTGAGAACAGGAGACAGTTATTATGCCTTACCAGGCCACTGACAGATGGCTACAAATTATAAACCATTAAGGAATTTTCAAACTGAATTGGGCATAGTAATCTTCATAAAAGAACCACCAAGAAAATTCTTTATCCTAATTAAAGCAAAGGCAGACCTGTGCCTCCAACTGCAAGAAGTAACTGTCTAGTCGTGGGGAAAAATTTATTATTCCTCTTCTCCCAAGGCACTGAATCCCTTCCTAAATATGATCCGCTGTATACTCAAGAATATACCAGTTGGTTTCAGTTAATCCCCGTCATGGTGGCCATTAAATTTCAAATTAGCCTTAAACAGCCATCCTTTTCCTAAACTCTACAGTGATCCAGAGCAAACAGCCTGTGACAAACCAACACTGCACAAGACAAAACAGGGGCAGCCGATGTGCGGGTATTGGCACTGCTGTTGTGCCGACTGAGAGGTGACCATATCAAACCCTGAATCCATCCTCTGCGAGGAAGCTTTTCAAAGGTTTGGTTTAGCAAACCTAATGGTGGAGTAAAGGCTTGGGAAAAGGACAAGGGAGTTAATGCATCTGTCCTTACTCATTTAAAAGCTATGGCTAAATGAAGAGCTCCACAAAATGGTTTCAGATATGCATAATTGTGTCTAATAAATGCTTTAGTGTTTTATTAGTAATTCTTAGAGTAGGACTTCAATGCAAGGTAATATTAGGGGCAATCTTTATTATATAATCTCTCCTCATCAAATTTAGCTGACAGTCCTATTTCATTTCCTATTTCATTTCTTCCTTTGGCACCTTGTTTAGATTTCCATCTTAAGCAGGACTTTAAGATACACTTTGGCAGAAAGCTTCCCTGCATAGAACATCCCATTTAAAAATTAATACTTTGCTGCCTCTGCTACTCAAAGCTGGAAGAGTTTACATTAGTGTTTTAAGACCAGAGTGCATGGTTCATTAAAACCCAGCTTCACTGGGCTTAAATCAGAGATGAATGCAAATGGGTGCAAGGGAGACTGAGCTGCTATTACTTTTCTTTCTTTCCACTCCCACAGAATCTGGTTCATACACATTGCAACCTTTACACATGACCTTTGTAATTTGGCCCACTACATGTAAGAACAAAGTTATCTCTGCTATTATATGTTTTATATGATCCCACGCTAAAGGAGAATACAAGAAACTCAGGGGCCATTCTTTTAAACTAATGCCATTCTGCTTTGACTATCTCATACCATCCTGCTAGACTCTGAACAAGTAAATTCTAAACCCCTAGTATAAGCACAGTCATCCAATTTTAAAAATGCTATAAACCAAGGTTGTAACATACATAGCCTAAGGGATACAGATTATATACTAGAGAATGTTATGAAGATGTAAATTCCCCTACCTAAACAGATCATCTCTGAATTTGGCTTACGAGTCCCGAAATATCACTCTCATAATGTATAGGTCTATCATACTACTTTCACTACTGTAGATTATCATGATGCTTCTTGCCCATATTTCTAACTTATTGCTTGAAACTCCAGTCTACGTACACTAAAGCTGAAATAATTATTCTTTGCAAGGATGTTGTTGGCATCAACAAAGGGCTCAGTTGAACTGTCTGGAGATCTCCTCTGAAAACAAAATCAGCATGACTATTTAGGACTCTAATTTACCTTTGTGAGTAAAGTTATTTACTACACAGTCCTTGTCCATCCTGCGAGCATTCCACCCCGCCTAAGGCAGAATTCAATTTCCTAAACAAGGGTCTGAGATCAAGTCACCCGTACACCATTCAGCAGGTCAGAGCTGCCTCCACATCCAACCTGTCACCACCCCGTAAAGCTGCTTTAGCTATGCAGATTTACTGATGAGACTTACAAAACTCCTCCAGAATAGGAGAAGACTCCCTCAAGAGAGAGGATCTTCTTTCTCGCCCGTCCTCCAACTAGAATGAGATTAGACAGGGCTCACGCAACATCTGTTACACCAGATGGATTTGTCACTGACCAGGCAGAATAAAGTTATTGCAAACACTGCAGGAATCAAGTAGTGCATTTACTGCTCAGAGGCTAGATCTGGCTTCCTAGATTACCTTGATGTGTCCTAGCAGAAAGAATTCATGAGGTCCGGGAGCACTAGTGATGGAAAAACTCCATAAAACCACCTTATTTTGCATAGGTTTTCATCTTAATTTGTCTACCAAATGTGTTAATTTTCTAAACATCTTTTCATTGTATTAGTTAATGCATTGATTCTGATTAAAATAATTGAAGAACTATATGATTAATTATAGAAATTGTCATCACCAAGCTGATGTCAATGCATTAACTTGTTGCCACATCAATATTCACCTTGTAATTTTCCATACGCAAACAATTCTAACAAAATCAAAGACAAATATATTGCTTTTATTTGTCTTTAACTAAGGCTGCCACCTTATTCTAGAAGACAAGGTGACTTCTGTGTCACTGTACCTAGTATGCAACTCATTTACATCAGGTGTGTTTCTTAGATCTACATTTTTCCTGACTGCAATTCTGTAAAGTTGAGTTGAGTTTCTCATTTAAGCTCCCTGATTCAGTGGGACAGATTGTGATATAGATTAGAAAGACCTTTTGCCCAGTGAAAGTTTGATGCTTTTGACAGCCAGCACAAACAAAACCATTTTATTGCTCCAAAAGCAAAAAAATTTCTTACCTACAACGTTCCAAGCCTTGCATAACTGAACTGCAACTGGGGTCTATTCCATCTGTGGCTGGTGGGGAGTTCTCTCTCCAGTGGAACCTGCCCACTTTGAAAGCTCCAACAGCTTTCACCCTTTTCCTTTCCATAAAAAAAAAAACCACCCAAGGTTTGTGCTCCATCCAGAGGGACTTCGACAGGCTGGAGAAATGGGCTGACAGGAATCTCATGATCTCCTCAACATATATAAATACCTGAAGGGAGGGTGTACAGAAAACAGAGCCAGGCTCTTTTCAATGGGGGCCAGTGTCAGGACCAGCAGCAATGGGCACAAACACAGGAGGTTCCCTCTGAACATCAGGAAACACCTCTGCTATGAGGGTGACCAAGCACTGGCACAGGTTGCCCAGAGAGGCTGTGGAGTCTCCCACATTGGAATTATTCAAAAGCCATCCGGACACGGTCCTGGGCAACTGTCTGTAGGTGGTCCTGCTTGAGCAGAGACACTGGACCTCCAGGGGTCCCTTCCAACCTCAACCACCCCATGATTTAATGAAAGAAGTTGCAATAACAGCTTCCCTAGCTGCTCAGACTTCAAACTGGATTTCCACATACAGTCATGACAAACTGATAGAGAGATAAGATTAACAGCCCTTTTCCAGGACAGAAAGCTCTGTCTCCAGCTACTAAAGGCAAGAAAATGTTATTAAAGGAAACTGAGATTAGTCTGTGTGGTGGGTTAGCCTTGGCTAACAGCCAAACTCCCACCCAGCTGCTCACCTTTCCCCTTCTCCCCAGTCAGCACGACCAGGGGGAGAAAACAGGGCAAACAGGAATGAGAAATCTCATGGGTTGACATAAAGGCAGGGAGATTACTTACCAATTACCATGACAGACAAAAGGGAATCAATGCAGGGAAAATTAATTTGTTGCCAACTAAAATAGCTATTTAAGTGTTGACTCAGTTAATGAGAAACAAAGATAAACATTAAAACACCACTTTTCCCCTACCCCCTCTCTTCCCAGGCTCAACTTCACTCCCAACTCTTCTACCTTCCCCTCATCCTGAGCAGCACAGGGGGATGAGGAACGGGGGTTTGTGGTCAGTCCATAACAGCTCTTCTCAGCCACTCCTTTGCCCTCGCTCTTTTCTCTGCTCCAGCATAGACTTTCCACGGGCCACAGTTCCTTCAGGCCATACCCACCTGCTCCGTCATGGGGTCCTCCACAGGCTGCAGCGCGGATATCTGCTCCAGCATGGAGCACCTCCTCTTCCTCTGACCTTGTGTTCCCTCCTCATCTCCCTGTGGCATCTTCTGCCCTTGCTTAAGCCACTACCTTGACTGAGGGGCTCAGCCGTGCCCTGCGGTGGGTCACCTGGAGTCCGGCAGGAGGCTGCCCTGCAGCCCCCTGCCCGCGCCCGGGCACCCGCACCCAACACAGGCTGGCATACTCTACCTCATCTTGCAAAACTATGTTGCATTTTACCTCATTTCACCTCCAACTCTTCAATTAGTGTTTGCATCAGAATTACTCCTAAAGTGCGGAACACCATTGAATCCAGACATTAGGGGTTGTAGCTGCCCGGTTCACCTGTTTTCTCTTTCTTCAACAATAAAAGTTGAAAAGCACGAGAGAAATAGTTACGGAATAGCCATAAGTAATAAAGGACAGAAATAGCAGTTACAAGGGGACAGTCTTACAAGCTTAGAATACCAGTCATGGTACTGTCTTAAGAAGCTAGGAGAGACCGTCAGTGCGTAAGTACAGAGGATCAGCACTGCTTGTCATTAGACATACTCCTCCAGGTGTATAAGTAAATCTTAAATAATCCCATGCAGATAAAACAACACATTAGAAATAGATACCAATTAACTGTATAATACAGGAGGAGAAAGGACAGTTCTCTGTTGCAGGAAGAGATTAATTTTTTGGAAACTGACAACTATTATTATTGAATGCCTTAGTTTCACCTTACAGTAGTCTTGCAAAAGTCAACAGAACTATTTGCACAAGAAAATGAGCAAATTCTGTTATTAAATCTCATTCGCTTGTTCAGGTGCCACTCATTTTTTTTAATCTGTCAGTAGAGGTTTTGATTTTTTTTTTTTTTTCCCCCCCAAACCACAGAATTCCAGGTGTCTGAACCTTCTACCAGTTACCAAAATCATTGATCCGGTTTAGCAAGATTAACAGTGAAGACAAATCGGTAAATGAAATAATCTCTTTTTCTATTAATCCCTTTGTATTTGGTCATATGAAACTGTTATAATTGAAGAATGCACCAGAACACATGTACTTTATAAGCACAGTATCATGTAGATTAAAAAAAAAATTTCTGGAGTTGTTTTATATACCATGTATATATATGACTTATTTCCATTGATTCAGATTTATGATTTCTGATAGTTATTACATATTTCAAATAAGCATACTAAAAATAAAGATCTCTTTAGGTCTCCAAAGGTCTCTTTATTAATTTCAAACAATGAATATTTCATAAAAGTATTACCCATCCAGACATTGAGTCAAAGTTAGGCCCTTTCCCACAAAAGGAGCTCTGAGAGCTAGGTAGGATATACCGTCATGCCACACTTAGAGGCACAAGGAGCCTTGCATTACTTCATGGCAGTGACAGAGCTTCAAGGGCAGAGAATTCAGCCCTTTTCCTCCCTACCGTTCATCCCCAAACGGTCTGGCGATGAGACATTCTCCAAGGAGATGGCACTGAGAGGAGATGGAACTGAAACCCTTTTAGTTGAGAAAGGGAAATGAAACTGAGTCTCCTACATCCTGGATAAGTGCCTTAGATACAAAGTTCAACTACAAAGGGGAGGAAACCTAGATGGGTCCTTCTGTGCCATGAAACAATGAAAAAAAATGATCCTACCTTCGTTATTTGGAAGAAACTAATTAAGCACCAAGCTTCAAGACAATTTCCAAGTCAGTGAAGTTTCCAGGAGACTCTAATTCAAGATGCATATTGCTACACTCAAAACCTTCTTGAGGGTAGAAGAGAACACACCATATATACGGAGCTGAGAGATTTTTCTTAGTCCAGAAGGAGCAAACAAGAAGATAATTTTGAATGTTATCATGCTATAAAGGTCCGTGTCTACCCTATTGTGTAAAACAGGCAGAAGGGTGAGCTGAGGTGACAGTACGTGTTGGCTGGCGCGCTCTTCAGGCTGGCTGTAGCGTCCCTGGTGCTGGTGCCTGGTGCTGGACCCTCAGGAGCAGGACTGGCCAATGCTTCTCCTCGGGCCCAGTGCTCTCAGCAGCCTCTTAGTCTCTCATCTTCCTGCACTGTGACAGCAGAGCTCAAAGATAACCAGGGCCTTTCCCTTGTGCGTGACCTGCTGCAAGAGCAGGTAAGACTTTTAGGCTCCACAGCTGTCTGTTTTAGCAGCCTGCTACCCAGCCTGACTCCCCATACTGCACCCAACCACCAAACAAAAACTTCCTGAATCATTTTGGATTCCACCCAATTTTTCCCTAGAGGAAGGACATAATCACTACCTGTCAGCATCTTTTATTTTAGAGGTGACAGGAACCAAACAGTTCATGTTAGCAACATGACCTCTAGGTTTTACGTTACAGAAAGCACTTGTCATGTGCTGTGAACTATCTAAGTAGTGCTTGTGTTTCTTGACCAAGTGCTGACAGCATTTAAATCAGACAATGAAATAAAACATTGCTGCAGCCAAACTAGAGACTGACCAGAAGTATAAGCCTTGATCAGCAAAATTAATCAGAAATCTGTGGCTGATGACCAAATCTACTAGTGAAAAGCTAACTAGAGAATAACATGAAATAGAGAGAAAGGAAGAAAGAGAAGAACCTGAGCTGGGTGTCGCTGGTTTAACCCCAGGTTGAAGCTGGCCCCGCTGGGGAGGGGGCGACACACACAGCCCCCGGTCACTGCCTGACAAACCATAGCCCCTTGTGTGTCCAGGGGCCACTGCCAGCCTGCAGCTGGAAGCCCAGAAGAAGGAAACCACTGAGGAGAAGCAAGGCCCACCATGAGCATCACCCTCCTCCCGCTGAGGACCGCAGGATGCTGATGGTTTGTTGTGACACCTTCTGCTCCCGGGGAGCTCTCAGCCTGCATTCGCCAAGCTACGCTGGAAAAATGAGCATCACACCTAAGAAAAGGGATCCGTAGTTGTAGGGGGTTTTGTGTAAGAGTAATAAAGAGGCATTTCTTTTTTAATCCATGTGAACAGTGAGCGTTGGTATTCCTGCAAATGGACTAACAATAAGCGTTTGTTGTATTTTGATTATTCATGCAAATGGACTAACAGTGTCTGTTGTATTTTGATTACTCCTGCAAATGGACTAACAATAAGTGTTTGTTGTATTTTGATTAGACTGTTAAAGTATTTACTGGCTTAACAATAAATTCTTAGCTCCATTCTATATATATGTATGTATATATAACATGTTCCCTTTGGGCCATAAAAGGATTCTGAGTGCATCATCTGCTGCTTCTTGCCTGGGAGAGCTTTCTGTCAGCCATCTTTGGCAATTAGGGATCTTATTTCAGCTTCCTGACTGTTTTGGTGAAGCACACCTTCACGAGGGCAGTGGTCTGCTACAGGGACCAAACACAAAAACCGGAGCCTCAATGAATTATCTGTAACTACTTGGGAAGGCTCCAAAAGAAGCAGGAATTGAACTGAGATCATGTCTGCACTCAACATAAATTCACCCTAACTGTCAGAGTAGTACACCTCTGCATGGTACTTTTCATCCCTGAGGCTGCCAAGGCACTTTACCTATGCAGTTTGCGTGTTAATTATTCATTAAATTTTGGGTTCATCTTCCTGATCTCTTGAATCACAGTAGTTACTCCACAGGACACAGCAACAGCCAACAGAGAGTGTGGGTAGAGAAGTAAATTCTTAATTACATGAAAAGTGAATCATAAGGCAGAACATAGTTACACAGATTAATGCATTTCCCAGCTCAAACCCAGCACCTTCAGCAATCTAATGCCTGTGAAATTGTCCCATGTATCAATTTGTTAATAAAAAAGTGTGTCCTATTGAATCACTGACACTTTTTACAGCACATTGTACTTGACAGCCATAAAGCTCTTCAGGGGCATGACCTACCAGTAAAACCCTTGCAATGAAAATAATCTTTCCCTTAGATTAATTCATAATGAAACTCTTCTATTTTGATATTTTGAAGTCATTTTTATACCTGGGATTGGGAACTAACTGAAACTTTCTCAGAGGCCACAAATTTCCATTAGAGAGAAAAATTTTCAAGAACAGTAATGAGTCCTTGGCATTTAGTATAACAGCATTTTAGCATGATTGGACATGCCCTGGGAGAAGAAAAATATCATTTCCCCCTCCTCAGCGGGAAGAAAAACGACGCAGGAGAAAGCTGCAAAAGAAGCCACAATGCCAGCTTTGTCAGGGAAAATTTACATCTCTGCAGTTTTAATGCAAAAGGCTTTCTGCATTCTTTCATTTGCAGATTTTCATGTCCAAGCTGGCAATTTGCCTGAAGGACCGATCCTCTGACAGGATTATTGTCAGGGAGGTCAGCTGTAAATTTCAATCAGTCAGTGCAGGGCACAAGGAAAACACTGTCAGGAATATTTCCCTGCAGCTTGACACCAGATATAAACACTGAATGTATGGCTCTAAGTGTAAATCTACAAATAATCATTTACCTTGATAATTTTAAATTCTCACTACAGGCTGCTACTTAGGTTCAAATTCTCCACTGATAGCTGCTTTTCTCTGCTATGGAGAAAAATTTTGCTACGCTCCCTGAAGCCAATGAAATTCTTAGAAAAGAGAAAGCAAACATTATTTTATTAAAGATATTAAACCTCAGGAATTACTGTGATAATCACTTGCTAAGCAGTCAATTAGGAGGAACTATGATTATAGACATAAGAATTATATTGTTTATCCATATAAATTATATCTAAAATAAGACTAAATTACAATATTTGTATCCAATTTTTGGTGTTTCCAGCTCATAGATTTTAATCATGGGCCTTTATCTTAAAAACTTTAGATCTGCCATTGTCTAAACACACCAGAACATTACTACCGATTTAAATTAAGTTTAAAAAGCAAAGCCAGAAAAATGTCAGGGGAAAAAAAAAACAACAAAAAAACCCCAAACCCAAACCCAATTCCTAACCTTTCTGGTTACAGGGAAAAGCTTGAAAATGGGCCACAAAGCCAGAAGGGTCAGAAGGCATATATCTAAATGCGTTATGACACATCTAAACATATCATCATGAGTAACTCCTATTACCAAACTCATCATGATTTTCTGAGTCCTGACTCACAGCTTTTAAAGCCTTGAAGGAGCAGTTTGGGAATTTCAGTCCCCACAAGGCTTGGCAGTATTCAGCCCTAAAACATTCTTTCAGGCCCATCCTTTCGTATTAGCTTCCAAATTACAACCATAGTCAAACTGAGATACGTAGGCAAATCGAGAAACGACAGCATTTCCTTTAAAATCCTGCCCTGTTGAAAACATCCTCTCAAGAGATCCCAGTTGGCTCTGGAGGTGGGAAGCGGCTTTCAAAATTCAAAAGCAAGACAGTGGGGTGGGAAGCGTACAACGGACAAGTGAAGGCCATCGCAAGGGTAGGGGGATCTGCTGCCACCTCCGCGCATCTCAAGGCTCAGTTCGATAGCAATGCAGAACAAAGCAAGCTCCGCTGAACTCACTCCCGTTCATTGATGTCCATCTCGTACTGGGGTGCTCAAAACTGCCCACAGCATTTCAGATGGAATGTAACAAGTGCTGACTAGAGGAAGACAATCCATCGCTCTACCTACTGGCTGTGGTCCTGCTGATACAGCCCAGGACGCTGTTGGCCCTCACAGCTGGCTCACAGCAAGGGAAGGACTTGGCATTTCTCCTTGCTGAATTTCATTAAGCCACTGCTGTCCCATTCCTCCAGCCTCTCTACATCCCTCTGGATGGCAGTCGTGCCCTTGAGCGTACCAACTGGTGCCGTCCAAGTTTGGTGTCACCTACAAACCGTATGAGCAAGCACTCAGGCGCTTCCTCCAGGGTGACGGATAAAGGTATTAAAGAGGTGAGTGCCATCCTGCTTTCTGCAGGTTTGCAGACACCTTCAGCGCAAAGTCCCAGCTGGCTGCGCTGGGACTTCAGTTCAACCACGTAGGGTCATCTGTATGTCCCTTTGGGAAGGCACAACCTCAAACGGGGGAAGTGAAATTAACAATTCTGGGTGTGAGCTGGGAGAGAGTTTGGGACAAAACTTTCTAGGTTGTTCTCCCATGACAGTTACACAAGCCCTGAACTACGACGTGAGTGAGGAACACGGCCTTGACTCATAGCACAGCCCCCACCATGGGCAGCAGTATATCACGCCGACCCCTGTAGCTTCGAGGGTACAGCCATCAGGTTTTAGCCACTTTCACTCATTCTCACTTGAAGTCTGAAAGGACAAGCATCTCAGGCAGAAAGCTCAAGGAAGCATACGTAAATCCTCACAGATAGGCTCAAAGTATTCAAGAGCCTACTGTGTTCATTCCTCCTTCAACAGTGAACAAACAGATCAAACAGAAAAAAAGATCTAGCAGGCTATATCTACATCGAAAAGCAGTGCTGCACAACAGGAGAGATTTGTAGAGCGAAATATTTGGTGCTGAGAACAAGATACACATCCACAGTATTTGCATTTTGAAGGTTTTAATTCAGACTACCTCTGGTTTGGTCCAGCAGACTGAACATTCCCTAGTGGCTGGAGCACATAGATCTGCTCCTGGAACAAACCTTCGATTTCATTTCAGTTCACACAGACTGGAACTTCTCCACAATGCAACTCAAAGCATGGGAAGTAGGAACAGTCAGAAGATTCACATCAAAAGCACGTTCCTGATTTGAACTTAAACATTAATATAGTTGCTACCACAGATTTGTCAGCTAAGAGGTTCTGGCATGCAAGAGAATTTCTTGGCCATCTTCAGTGGCATAGCCAACGCTACTTTCTATTTGGAAGCTAGGCCTCCTACTCTGTTGTGATAAGAAATACTGAAAGATTGTGCTTGCAAAGACCAAAGGTAGGTTTCCGCATCTATCCAACACATCATTTTCCTGAAAGAGAGAAGTTAAACCCAGAGCTATAGGACTGTAATGTACAGGTCTGAAAAAACACCGAACAGATTTACATGAAAGCAAGCTTGCATCCTATGTAAGTGCTGATGAGCTGAAGATTTGGTGGAATTTAAACCGTTTCAACTACTGTGTCTAAAGTCAACACCAGAATATCAGTTCTGGAATGCACTGTAACAGCTGTCTTTCTGTTGTTATCCATCTACACTCAGAAAGAAAGTATGATTTTTTTTTTCCTCCCCCTTCACTCTAGACCTATGTGCAACTACCCACAACTTTGCCACATTTCAATTGAACTCCTGAATGGAGTCTATGGCTACATCTGGGCTCTGTTTACCTTTTAAAATATAGTGCCATGAATACACAATACACCATAGACAGATCTGCAATAGGTAAGCTTGTTTTAAAACAAGTTGTAAAGTTGCTTAAGTATGGTTGAGTTGCATTGTTCTGACATGGAGGACAGGACAGCCGAGGAACCGAAGATGAAACCCTTGAAAAAGCAAAGAAATGGGCCTGCTGGCAAAAGTATTCCCAATATTTGGACTGGTTCATCCCCACTCTGAGCAAAAATTCAATAGCCATTGTAATGTTTGCAAAGCTCATCATTTCCCTGTTCAGCTACAAATATTCACAGAACATCTTATCTGTGTTTATTTTGCACAGCTCACTTTCTGGAATAGTTGTATCCAGTGTTCTGGAAATCTAGAATATTGTTTTAGACAATGAAAAAACCAAACTGAATATTTAAATATTTGCATTTATACTACTTTGGGGAAAATATAAGTTATGAAGTTGGGGGGTTGCAGAAATAACTAAGTAGTTTAGTCATTGCAAAGTTTAAAGAAACTATTAGGCTGTAAACATAATTTCAATATTTAAATGTATGAAAACAGAGACAGATAAAATATTCTAGAAATTAAGTGAAAGGTTCAAAAGTTGGAAAAAATGGTATGTCATCTGTAGTGTTTCTAAGGTCTGTCCTGAAAAGAAAAAAGTAAGTATTCTTAAATACTGCCTTAGGAAGAACTTGCTAGCTGCTTTTATTTACCTTTCTAAGATAACAGGAAAAAAAAAGGCTGCACCAAAACAGGGATTTCAGCATAAGGCATCTCCTTATTGGACCTATGTGCTGGTCCTTGCTCTAAAAAACAGATCAGCTTTCATTTTTACCTGAAACATTTTGTTTCTGTCCCAAAGTCCAAGTCTTCGCATTCACAGCCAGATCACTTAGTCACAATAATTCAACTAAATATTTTTCTTCTGCAATTTTACATTGCCAGTCATTTCCTATTTCTGCCCACACAACTCCCCTCCTACATGCTGCACATCTTGCTTTTGAACCCTCCTATAAATCTCCAATTAATTTATTCATCGTTAATAGTACTGTATAAGTCTTCAGGTTCAAAATGCACTTAAGACTCAAAATTTAATTTTAATTTGTCTTAATCTTGTCATCTTGCATCTTATAACTAATCCTCAGAGTAAAGACATTACCAGATCTTCTCTAGCTTGACATAACAGAGAAGACTCCTACACATACGTCTGCCAGCGAGGCCGCTTCTTGCTTTCTCTTCTCCCCACCGCTGCCCCCCAAATGACAGTGTCTCTTTCCAAGAACCTCTTTTCATGCGCAGTTGCCACAGAAGCTGGGTTATATAGGAATAGGATTTGGTGCAGAAGCGTATAATTATTTTAGCTTACACAACATGCATGGCTATATAAAGAATATAATGTTGAGGTTGCCACATTCTCCCTTCAATCATTTGCATGTACTTCCTCCATTTCTTTTTGATCCATAAGAAACTGTGGAGTTTTGACCACTGAAGGTCATCAGGAATGAAAAAAGCAAACAACCCTAAGAAATAATCTAACTGACCCTTGAAGCAGAGAAGAGATAAGGTGACCCCTCAAGTTTCCTTCCAGCACACATTCTGTGATCATTACAGATTTGCACTGACTACTCAGTTTTGGAAAAGTTGCCATTATTGTTATCTCACCAATACATGTCCAAAGGAAGTTTAATTATTACTCAATAGGGACCAACTTCTGTCCTAAACGGTTGAAGGAGAGACCAGAATTTCTTTTGTTCATTAGAAGGTATTTGAAAGAAGGAGACAAAACCACTCCATTAACATCTTTTACTGTATCACACATTTCAGCACTTTTTTAAAGATATATTGCCTAGATCGATAGCTTAAAAGGAAGTCGTTTACAAATACAAAGAAAGGTACATCTGCAAATATCTCCCCAGCCACACTGATACAGTATTTCATTTGGAATTTGTGAAGATTTTACACGTCAAATTTTTGTTCATATGAAGGCTTAAAAAAGTCATGAAGCATACATTTGTTCATTAAAAGAATAAAAGGGTAAAAGAACAAAGCTATAATAAAAACCCCCTTATCACCATGGTAACTAAACACAGACTAATTTTGTAACCAAATTTTACTGGGAGGGCAGAATAGATCATTACCTCTAGATCACCTAATCAAACATTCAAAAAAGTCTCAAAAAAAAAGTAATTTCTCAATAACTAATAACCATCTGAATACAGAATTCTAAAAAAAGTCACGAAAAGGCATAATTTTAAACATGTTTATATGATATCATCAAACATTTTCAGACAAGCACCTTTGTTCTAAACCTTGGCTATTTGCAAAGAAAAAAAGTGAAGCTAATGATTACATTACTTCCAAATAACAGCGTAATGTCTAAAGGCTAACTGCCTGTGCTATATAAAACATTCCCCCAAAATTGTTTATCAAGGATGAAAATTGTTTTCAGTGCTTTGCACTAAGAAAAAAGTAGCAGATGTGTTTGATTGGCAGAACTGCATAATGAGTGATTAGTTGCTCACCTCACCCACGCACCACCCACCAGTGCTCCAAACACACGAGAAATTACAGTGGATGTGATTTTTTTTTTTTTTTTTTAAATGCCACAGAGTGCAAATGCCTCAGGTCAGTAAAGGGGGGGAAAAGGTCCCTCAGACTAATTACTACCAGCAGGCAAGAAAGAGATGCTAGATTAATTTCTTCATCCATTTAGGATTTGACCTTTCAGCTAAAGCTGCCAACAAAGGCTTCCATCTAACGGCAGTTTCGGTGGCAGTTTCTATGACGTGCCCATCCATCTATGGCCTTCTACCGCTTGCATCTTCCCAGCAACTGAATGCTCACTTTATTATCAGGACCTGGATTGAACTGAGCAACACATTTTCATGAGTTGCCACCTATTCAGCACTCACAGAAAGCCTGGACTTCTCTACTTCACTGTAATATATTGTCTGCTGTCCTGTACTTTATGCATCAAAATATTAATGTGCAGTATAACAACTTCCCCACAAAAATAAATTAGTTTGGTGCTCATCACTTTATGGTACACTGAATACATCATTATTTCTTTTAGAAAAGACAACAACTAGGTGCTATTTAATATGCAAAATCTCTTTTTTAGTTCTGGTACTGACCAAGCTGTTACAAATTAAAACTACTCTCTTTTTTAAAATTTATTTTTTATTTATTTTTTGGTACGGTCCCCTCAGGCCTAATAGAATGGAAATAAGTTATACATCTTACATTATAACAAATATGTATTATTTTAAATTCCTAATAAAAACCCAGGAAGGTATTTCTCAATAGCACTAGTGGCACGTTTTCTTTCAGCACTTCCTAACCACCAGCTAATTCAACATCATGTCAGATGTTGGACCTTTTTTACCTCAGGCTCATTGTAGGATTGCTTCCATTTTAACTTCATGCAACCTAAGATGTTACTTCTTATGTGGTCAGATACCATTTCCGCTTACCAATGAATATTTCAGTATTTCATATTAAGTATTCATTGGATCAGGAAACAAAGCAATGGTGTTTTGCTTCCCTAATGCGTGCCCTAACTGGTGGCCTGTACAGCCCCAGTCTGTTCTGCTTTCTGTCTTTCACTCAGTGAATGTTTAAGTAGTGTGTACAAAGTGGATTTATTACAACACAATAAAACTTAAGGACTAGTGGAAAAACACCATACACCCTGATTCTTAAATCAGTGGTCTCTAGAAGAGGAAGGGGAGGGAAAACATATGCTTAATTATGTTAGATGACATCTAAATACGTATCAGAACCTCCCTCTTCCAAAAGCAAACGTTTATTTCGTCAATTCCGCCAGTACTTTTATACAAGATAGGAACTAAGTGACTTGAAGCCACCAGAATTTAGGCAGTGATGAGTAAAATTTAGTTGCAGAGTCAGCTTCAGTGACTGCAAGTCTAATGGATATTCTGTGAACATTAGGAGCTAAATGTTTTACTGAAGCACTTAGAGGAGCATATGAGTACATCTTTTTGATGTATCCACAACAGGGTATCTAGACTCAAAAGGATTTATCTGATTGCTACAGAGACAGCAAATAGATTGCTGTTTCTTAACGATCCTCAGTATAAAAAGTCATCCTCAGAAGCTCTGTGGAATTAATTTTCACAATTCACTCATTCTTCTATGGGTGATTTCCAACTCCAGATGAAGTGCAAGTGAGTGAGGACAAAGGAAATATTTTGAAGGAAATATCCTAAGCTCTTCAGTGGAAAAGAATTTTCTCTAGTTTTAATGATTTCGAATTTTGATGACAGAAGTAATGTCAAGTGAAGCATGTTAACAATTCAAAATCATTTAATCAGAATGTGCTATCATAATTCAAAATCCACACTATCCACGGAACAACGTCAGCACAATCTCAGACTACAACAGCAAGTTATTTTAGCACAGCGTTTCAGAGGTTCTATCATGATCTCCAACAAGCAGTAAACATCTTGAAGCAAATTCCATTAAGGTTTGTTTTTCAAAAGTGCAAAAGGAACTAAAGCTTTGAGGAGACAGGCTCACTGAGGTGTCTGTGACATCAGGAAAATGAAGACCTGGATTTCTTCTACCACTGCAGCCTCACCGCGCTGGATAAGGGTAAAGCAAGAGAATCAGGGTAGGGAACACTCTGCTTTCTTTAGTGAGCGACTTAAAACGTAGGGCTGGGAGAGAGACTGTCCGGAGCCAAAACTACTCTATATAGGATAAGGAGCTGTATGATAAGGAGACAGTGAAGTGGGTGAAGGAGTTTGGTTTTACAAGCTCAGACTCTTGGGAAAGAGGAAGGACCCATGGAATTACCATGCAAATCTACTGAAGGCTGACAGAGGACTGAGTAACTGCTAGTTACACCAAAAGCCTACTTGGTTGCCCAACTGCCATAAGGAGCATAAAATGGACAGGTGAAAGTTGATGGACAGAAGGTCATGAAAAAGCTTTCATATATTTGGAAAGACAGTTCAGCAAGAAGTCAGTCCTGTTCAGTACCAATTTTACAAAGAGAAATTACTCCATGAAATATCACTATCAATAGCCAAGAGGCAGGCCTCTTGCCTGTGGAAGATAACGAACACCTTATTCTCTACCTCTGCACAAAACCATTCATGTGGGAAGTGTCTACTCCTTAACAGAAAGGTGGCACTACTAATAAAATGGACAAAAGACAGCTTCAGATAGAGCTCAGTCACTGAGTAAACAACTTCCATTAAAAGTTGACCTTCTCCTGTTTGAACAATAGAGAAAACAAGACTATGCATTCCAAATGCAGATATTTGGCACTATAATGCCATTGCTTTTTAGGAGGACAAGGAAGAAAAGACAACCTAAAGTAGCTTTTCTCCCTAGAAATCAAAAGACCTGGGTCTGAAAAGGAAGCTGCAGGTCTACGCAAATGTCAGGGAAGAGAAAAAGAGATGGCCATTGGGCAGATTCTGTTCTCAGCTGCTGCAAAAGGAAAAGATTAAATGGCATCTCATCAACTCAGAGCACCCATGCCTGGAATGCCTGATCAGCCTGGCTGGAACAAACAGCATCTAGAAAGAGAAATAATGGGGAAGGAGTCTTGCAGAAAAGACCTAGACCCTGTACAGTGTCTTCTTTCTTTTCTCAGACACAGAGGCAAACTTTCCCTGTGAGGAACATGTCAAAATAGGAAGTGCAATCTCTCCATGCTCAGGTAAAAGGAGAAGAAGGTTTATTGTGTCATGAATTCCTCTATTCCTGACAATCAAGGACAGGAGAGGTTCCCTTGCATCTATATCAGGCTTCTATTGCACCTTTTGCCTAGCTGCGAGAATACAGTCCTTCTTTTAGAACACTACATATTTTAATCTTAAAAACTCCACTTGTGGATTATTCCTGCCATATTAGATAGAAGACATGTTAGTTGAATCATAAAGTTAACACCACAACTGATCTACAAATTTTTTTTTTTAAAAAGGCATAACCATCTTCTAAAATATTCAGCCAGCTAAGGTCTTTATTTACTGCTGTTGGTTAAGTTCCATAGTTGGGATTCATAACTAAATTATTGCTTTGTCTAACTCACAGCCTAAAAGCCATTTAAATCTTCCTGCATAGATTTCAGGTTTTATAGGACTGAAAGACCTTTCTCATTCCCTTTCCCACTCAGGTATCCCTCTCTAATAGATCATTTTAAAAAAAAAAATCAAACAATCCTCATAGAAAAATGTACAGATGACAGCTTTCTTTAGACTTCTATACAGATAGGAAAAATTTATATTCTGCTTTTCAAAAATATACTTAATTGAAAGACATTTTCTTACTGGCACTTTCCTCATCTGGACTATCCAAGTATTCCTAAAACTGTACACACATGCAGACAACCGAAGAATTTTTTTCCTTTTCAATGTCAGTAAATGAAACAGAACACAAAAAAGGGAGACTGTGAAGGAATTATGATGCAAGATGAAAGGACGTGCAAACTCTTCAAATCTTTCTGGTTTTGTACTTATGAATAGGAATGACTCCCACAAGTACAAGACTTTATGCTGATGAGATTAGAGGACAAACAGAAAATATCTGAAGGTCAATAGAGCTTATAGCGGTGGCGGTACCGTTGTTCCTCAGGATAGCTAGTGTTGTGTGCCAGGGCTTGAATCTTCCCTCTAATTACTTGCTGACCCAGTGAACAAAACACATTGGTCACACATCCAAATCTTATGCGTTGTGATTTACTCTGCTTTGGAGCACTATGCTAGGCCATTAGACAAATCATCCGTAGCACTTTCTAAGACCATGAGTCAATGAGTTGAATTACTGCCAATTCAGAAAAGTCCTGCTAAAGCTAGCTGTTAAAAGTTATTCAGTTTTCTCAATTTTCTAAAATTATCAGGATCAGAATTTAAAGTTTCCACTTCATTTACAATAGCCTTTGGTACCCTTTTTGAAAGCAAAACAAACAAACAAAATCACACTTTTAAAATAACTAATTGCAAAAGCCCTTATAAGAAATGTTTGCTACATATAAGGCATCTCTCTTCTCATGACAGAAGTTACCATTTTTACTTGCAAACAAGACCATCTGCAACTCTAGACATAAAGACCAGCCAATAAATCATAGTTTAGCTCTTTAGAGAGATTATGTTATGCAAGTTTTCTTAAATTTTATTTCTTTTAATGAGTTTAACTTTCTGTGTATACCCAAATTAAAACTCTGATTTCTCAAAGTACGTAATACCTTATTGTTCCCAATGGGGTTAGGGGAACTGACTGGTTCTGCATATACATATACTGATAGGGATCCCTCCATGTCAGCCAGCCAATTAAAAAAAACAAACATCATCATCAGGATAATGGTAAAATAAACACACTGAACTGTACTCATTTGTGTTTTAGGTGCCACCATGACATTTTCAGCTGTGACCTCATGCCCTGTAACATGAACTTTCTAGGCTGTGTCAGCCTCACGTGTTGTTGAGGTGAATACCTGCAATACTTCCATTCAGGACATATAAAATTTGCAAATGTTGCAGCTCCTTAAACCAGGAGCTTTGAACAACAGAGAAGTTTCACCAGTATTAAAAATACAACCAGAGAAGATACATGTTGTAGAAGAGAGTATTAGACACTCTTCTGTTCCCCAGAAAAAAATAGCTTTTTCAGGGCTCCTAAGAAAAAAGTGTAGGAGTCAGATTAGATTTTGAGAAGGGAACTTCAAAAAGGAAGACTTTCTTCTCTGAAAAAGTAAACATTTCACCTTTCACAGTGAACAGTACTTTTTAACATAAAATCTGAGCCAGGCAGCTGAGTACCAGTTTAGAATTTACAAGCATGTATGTCCAGAATTGGAACAGCTGAAGAATAAGCAATTGTCTTCCTCAATACATAACTAATTGAATACACAATTGTCTTACCACTATTATTTCAACTTCAACTCTTGCTGGCCTCACAATTCTAGTGTTATTTCTCAATCAGGACTTTACAGAAGTATTATGGAAAGCTACAGACAGAGCCATAGTCTCAAACAACCTGCTGACTGATTCTATAGCCACAGATTCTCCAAGCCCAACATTAATAAAAGAAAAGAACTACTTTTCAGTAAAGTGGTTTACTTGGATGAAGTGAAGTGATGCCAGTCACTTTAGAGAGAATATTGTGTTCTGATTCACGAACTTCCAAAAAGAAATGCCAAGGAAGAAAACAGCCAAGGAATTTCTACAATTTTTCAGAAAAAACCATAACAAACATTTCTTCCTGGTTAATCTTTGCTTTTTTTCGGCCTGTTTGATTGCTGTTGGAGCAGGGAAAGAGATAGATAATTTAGATGTGCCTACACAAACCACTAAGGCCATAATAGGAAATCTTGGATTATTTAATGTGGCTTGATCATTAGAAGTGCTCAAATAGTCTTTTGAGAAGAAAAACAATGAATATATTGTATATGGATAACTTATTTCAATTATAAAAAAATTCCAGAACTTCTAAAGTCTCAAGTGGTATTCAGTAAAAAGAAGGATTAGTTCCTCAGAGTCAATGCTCTTCCTAACATTCAGAAGTTCTGGTGCAATAATGGAGATATGAAGTATGGCTGAAGGCACAATGAAGCAAACCTGTGATAGAAAAAGCAAGACTATTTTTTTTTTTTTGAGTGGTAGTTTAGACTGAAACTATACTCTCAATAGAAAAGGAAGCGCTGGAGAGAATTCTTTAAATCAGTATTCAGGTAGAGTTCTTCAGCGTGACAGTAGTCCTCTCACATGTGGCTTCTAAGGAGCTGTTACAAATAGATTTTTGCCAAGTACCACATTTTTTAATCACTTCTGCTGAATACCTTAAAAACCCAACTGTACCATTAAAACCTTAATCTAAAGCCTATGATAAGCTATAACAATGAAGGATGTGAACAAGGTAGGAAAAAAAATGTTTAAATAACAAGCATGCCATTTACTTAATAATGAGCAAATATAAGTGGGCTTCAGCTTCATTTCTACTTGAAAATAATAAAAGTCCCTGCACTGTGGGACTGAGCAATATAGGAGCAGAAACCATTTGTCTATACTACAGGAACCCCAAGAGATGTAGATCATGATTGGATTCCGTTATTGCTGACATTTCACAACGCCATTAAAAGAGAGAGCTCTCATTCCTAGCACTTACAGTCAACTATCAAGTAAAACTAGCTACAGGTGAAGAGTACAAATTTAGAATGAGACGAGGACAGGAAGGCTGTGGGGGCATTTGGGCCAGCACGTAAGCATTTGTAACAGCTAACATACATAGGAATACATATATACGTGTGCACGTACGTATAAATGCATATATACACCCACATACAAGCATAAATGCATTTGCCATGAAGACTTGACAGCTAGCCATGGGTTCTTCACTTATTTCACCAAGGTCACTAAGGAAGGATTGACATTGAGCATGAAGACATTAGCACCTAAGGACACTGTTTATCTCAAGTAGAGGATAAAACATGAGACTGACCAGATGATGAATCAAGCCCAAAGTGAGAACTGACAGGGAATGTGAGCAGACAAAAGAAAGGAGGAGTTTAAGAGCCTTACGGCTAAGCAGAAAAGGGTGGGACATATTAAAATAATAGTAAACTTCTATGAAATAGGTTTGCGGATTTTAGCAATTGTGGACTGATTTCACAGAACAGTTCAAGTTCGAAAGGACCGCTGGAGGTCACCAGGTCCAACCCCCCAGCTCAAACAGGGTCACCTACAGCCAGTTGCCCAGGACCACGTCCAGGTGGGTTCTGAATATCTCCAAGGATGGAGACTCCACAACCTCCCTGGGCAACCTGAGCCAGTTCTCGGTCACCCTCACAGTGAACAAGTGTTTCCTGATGTTCAGATGGCACCTCCTGTGTTTCAATGTGTGCCCATTGCCCGTCACTGGGCACCATTGAAAGAAGCCTGGCTCTGTCCTCCTTACACCCTCCCTTCAGGCATTTCTATACATTGATGAGATCCCCCCGAGCCTTCTCTAGGCTGAACAGGGCCAGATATCTCAGCCCTTCCTCATATGAAATGTCCTCTGGTCCCTTAATCATCTTCATGGCCATTCAGCCATGTGGCCACTTCAATCATTAGTGTTTAAAGTTTTCCTGTACTCTTTTTCAAATACTGCGATTTTTCTCTCTCTCTTTTTGAAGACTGAAGCTTTTTGGCCAGTGAAATTGCTATGCTATTTTCCAGTTACATGATCAAGGAAAACTATCTTAAATTACAGATGTTCCAATGATTTGTTGTCTTGTGATACACAACATCCCTTCCCAAACTCATTTGAAATTGACTATGAAATACAATTATTCTACAGTCTTCTCACTTCAAAGCCCTGTCCAAACCCCCCACACATATATGGGCTCAAGCACATTTTATTTCCAAGTTCTATGAGGAGGAGCTGGGGTTTACTTTTGCATCTAGAAACTAGAGCAGAAACAGCTGATGGGAGTTGCATTTCATTTGCAGCCGATTCCCATGTGAGCTCTGTGTAGAATAATGCTGCATGACATTTTAAGATCACTGTGAATCTTTGAATCAGACCAGACCCTTCAGGAAAAGAACTGAGGCTCAGGAGACACAAAAGCCAGGCTTATTTTCTCTTCCCGTAGTGATAATTTTGTATTGTCATTACCACTTTTTAAGAGAAATGAGGCTGGCCTGTTGTCCTGATCCTTCAGTCAGTATTTTCTGAAATCAAAACATTATCCTGCTACCTATTTCAGTAAAATGGGATGCCAAGAAGAAATTCAAGTTTGTTAAAATTATAAAATAGTCTGCTGCTGCTTATGAATTCCTATGGTAACACTAATTGAGCACATTTGACAGTTTTTCAGTATAATGTATTTCACCTAAGAGTGCAAAAATTATAGCTGTAACACCCATTCAAACAAAGCAAATAACACTAGCCTTCAGAATGAATCTTCAGAGTGAGAAAGAAGATTTAATGAGAATGTTATTAGTCATCCCACACAAATGCTTCAGAAGGCTGAAGGAACAGAACTGATAAAGAAAGTGCTGGGTATAAGCCATGGCTTTGAAATGAACAGTTGGATCTACATTTGCAGTAACGAAATTCAATACAAAGAGAAGAAAGCATGGCAGCTACTGTTTTTCCTCCCTCATAGCTTCAGCAATGCAGAATAAAGAGTTAAATTCTTCTGCAGCACCCAGCAGCACTTGAGACATGGGAACGGTCAGGCTGCCATGGCAAAACAGGCAGCACTTTCTGGTATTTAATTTCTGCATTGGTGATTCTGAGCCTCCAGTAAACGATGCTCTGAAATTAGAGTGCTGGGAGCTGCAACAAAAGAATGTGGCCACTCATCCATTTCTTCACAAACTAGTAAAATCCTTACTGGTGCAGTCCAGAAATTTAAGTCATGATATTCAAGCATTCCAACATCAAGTATAAGGGTGCGGACTTACACGGGGTTGAATTACATCTTTCAGCTCCTTGCAAACCGAGTAGGGATAGTAACTTAAGAGTGGGACAGCCAGCTGCCTGCTTTCTGACTAGGGTCAAGGAAGGCATCCAAAGAAGCACCACAGTCAGTCATACACAACAGATCATTTCTTCCTGAAAACGTACGGTGCCCGTGGGAAATGGTTTCAGAACTTGACACACTTTAAATAAGACACATAAAAAGATTCTAGCCACACACAACCTAGGGCAAAAGAGAAAATATTTGCATCACCATCATAAGGTAATAAAGGAAATCAGGCAGGATACAGCAGACGAGGGGTCAGTTCTTTCCTCGGCCCAAGGCCCTTCGCCAACACAGCTCTTGCTGGGCAGTTCTCTGAACTCAGCACTACAGCAGAACCGATCGGGGCTGAAGGGAGAAGCACTTCTTGTCCCTCTTGTTGGCAGTAAGACACCATGCAGCAAGTTGGATATAGGAGGCTTAAAAAAAACCCCACCAAACAAACAAAAAACCCCACACAATCAAAAAAACAGCTCAAGGGTGCTTTTAAGCCCTATAGATCCTTGGAGCATGATCCCAGAGAGGTTCAGAACAGGCCAAACACCAACTGTTTCACCGCAATGTTCTATTGCCAGCCAGGTCAACATGTTTGCACCAACAGCAGCCCCTTTAGGTCATTCACAGGTATCAGACCCCTCAGAAATGAACAACTCATTTTTATCAGCAATTCCAAAGACAAAGGATGTAAATAGATTACTTCTCCAGTTTGCATCTGAAGTACACTTCTTGATCATCCCACTTACTGTGCTTTGGTTCGCACTGCAGAGCGGTCTCAGTGTGTACAAACTGGGATTTTTTTTCTAAAAGAAACAAAACCAGAAGAAGCACATCCAGGGTGAACCTCATGAACTCCAACCACAAAGAGTCTGCAGGATCAGAACTACTTCAAATAAACCCTTCTAAAATGCACATAGCATCGACACAAGGGTCTTCACACCATATGATTTGTTCCATATATCTACTCTTAACTGAATCACAGTACTCACTAACACAGACAGTCAAAAAAAAAGGAGGACTTAGTTTTTTGGTTCATAAATAAAGATGGAAACAGAGTTAGTTTTGCTATAGAAGCATCTGAACTGTCTTTCAACCAAGTTCAGTAAAAATTAGATCAGAACAGAAACTTCAGGATGTGCTCATGAATCTTGGAGGGAATTTGATGCTGCCAGAAATCAGGAGGAAGATCTAGTCAAAGCCTGAATTGAAGCCATAGAAAGTGGTACTCAGTTCTTCTCTCAGACTTCCTTTATAGCTTCACTTTTGTTTAAGGATGGTAATACATAATTATTTAGGTAACTAAGCACTTAGAGGAATCTTGAACCCCTAACAAAATGCCCACAGTCTCCACAAAAAACATGCGCAGAAACAGGCACAACTGTGTGATACTCAGAGGCAACAACGAGCTACGCAGAGCTAACATAGATGGCAACTGAGGAGAAAGAAAAGATCCATTTAAGTACTCATGAGCGCACTGAGTCTGCCTGGGATGGAGTTAATTTTCTTCATAGTAGACAGGATGATGCCACGTTTTGGATTTGTGACTAAAAGAGCATTAATAACACCCCAGTGTTTTGGGGTGTGCAGCAGTCATGCGTCTCAGTTTCTCATGCTGCTCCCCAGGGAGTAGGCTGGGGGTGGGGAAGGATTTTGGACGGGACAGCCAGGACAGCTGACCCCAACTGACCAAAGGGATACCCCATACCATATGGTGTTGTGCTCAACAATAAAAACTTCAGGAGAGGAAGAGGCAGGGAGGACGTTCATGGTTACGGCACTTGTCTTCCCAAGAAACTGTTACACATGGAGCTCTGCTGTCCAGGAAGCAGCTGAACATCTACCTGCTGATGGGAAGTAATGAATAAATTCCTTATTTTGTTTTGCTTGGGTGCACAGACTTGTTTGGCTTATTAAACTGTCTTTACCTCAAGCCACAAGTTTTCTTGGTTTTGCTCTTCTGATTTTCTCCCTCATTCCACCACACAGGGGTGAAGAGAGCAAGTGAGCAACTGGGTGGGTACGTACTTGCTGGCTGTGGTCAAGCCACTACAGCTGGGCTAGAAAGAATGGTATTCACTATAAGTAAGTGGCTAAGGGCACCATGAAAAGAGGCAAGTGTAAATACCTGCTTTAGTAACTTTATTTTAAATAGGAGTAGAACAACTTCAGACAGTAGTGGCTAAGACTGCCACCAGCCTGAAAGACAAAACACACAACTGGGATATCTGAGGACAAGGCTATGGTTTAAATACGACCAAAAGGAAATCTAAAAACAAATCTTCCAGGTGAGGACTTCACCTACAGTCATACCCAGTCCACATACCCATGCGTCTCTTTCTCCAATTACTACTACTCCTCACGTCTAAACAGTAGATGAGGTTGTAACAACACTCCTCTGTCTAGGCTGTAAACCAAGCAAATACCATACAGCTACGTTGGACTGGCATTGTGTCCAAGCCAATAAAAACCAGGGGACATGAAGGGAAAGAAAAGAAAAAAAACAAGCCCTCCTTCAGGCTGTAGGGACTACCTTAGAGCACCAAACCAGGCAGATGAGAGGAATAAGGATTATTGGGGTATTTTTAATACCTACTGAAATATTCTCAAGTGCTCAATGTAGTGATAATTTAGTACCTAGACCTCCATTGTGGAAACAAGTACAATAGAATAAAGATTCTTCATCAATGTCTTAGAGCAAAAAAATAGTAGACCACCTCTTCCAAGTTGGAGAAAACAAAGAGGAAGATTTTGCTATAGTTGATTCACATAGATTGGAAAAAAGTTAGTTGAAGAAGTGACAGTAAGAGGCAAACTTGTACACAAGTGATTATGGAATGATACTCCTAATGCATCTTTAGTTAGGCAATGAAAGAGGAGCACAGATTTTAAGAAAGTAGTTTTCAAAACAGACTTGCTAGCTAGGATCGCTGGGAGACAAGGATAAGATTATGGCAGGGAGGGGAGATATTTTTGCAGTCCTTAAAGAATGACAGTAAAAGCACAGAGAAAAAGAACCCTTGAGCAGATAAAGGATAAGAACTCATGTGCTGTTCAGCAGCTTAAAATTTGAAAAAGCAGCACATGAAATGAAAATGGGTTCAAATTACTAAGTGTAGGAGAGTCAAATGAGAAAGTCCAGGGCAAAATGAGATAGATGTTGTTCCTTGCTAATAATCACAATAAATTTTCCATACATATGACAGTCACAAGAGGAAGAGCAAAGAAAGTGAGAAGACAAACAAGGCAAGAATTCTGTCTGAAAATGGAGAGAACAGGCAAGGCCTGAATGAACCACTGGATATTGAAAAGATGGTTTAGAAAGCATCACTAAACATTCACCATATTTTTTATCTCCTTCCCTGAGCTTTCAGGATCCTGGAGTAGAGAGATGCTTGGTCTGACACACACTACAGCTATCCTTATATTATCTATTCTTATGTATTAGAACTGATGAAGATCTGTGCCATGAAGAGAAGAAATTCCAGAAGAGATGGAAAAGGTCGTTATCTGCCTTTCATAAGGCTACAACGAGGAGTCAAAAAATAAGAAGATAGCTTAAATTCGATTCCCAAGAAAAGACTGAAACATATAATCAAGCTTATTTGTAAGCAATGCACAGACAGCTAAGATGAATGTTTAACCTGTCAAGAGTAAGTCATCAAATCAGTTGCGTTTTCTTCTACAACATTTCTCTATTTTTTTTATACTTTCTTCTATGGATAATGTTTTCTTGCTATCGTTAACTGAATAGCTCTTGTTATCACTGTCCCAGTGTGAAAACAGGAATACAAGTGCTCTTTAACAGGGGGATGGGGAGGGGGAAAGTATATCACTGAAGTGCAGCTTATTATCACATTTTGATTTTTTTCTAAACTATTTGCTTAACTTTCAGAAATTCTGTCCCCTATCAGCCCGTTTCCATTAGTGATTTTGTCACTAAAATTGATTTACAGCTTTTCAGATATCTATTTTTTGTCCCAATTTATCTTCATTGTTCGGCAGTCACCAGCAGTGGCTATTCAGCCTCAGTCTTTCCTCAGAGAGATATCAGCTGAAGTCAGAGTTGCAATTTTTTCTTCATCTGCTCCTTGACAATCTTTGAAAAAACATGAATTACTTGTTATACAAACCACTATAATGGGAAATGAACTGCTGATAGGCCACTTCTTTCTATAGTGTGAATTCAGCCTCCGGAACACCCATAACCTGGAACACCTACAACTACTTTAAATCAACATGGAAATACCACTGTGCTATAAAATACAGCCCAACACCCCTGCCTCCACTCTGACTCTCACCTGTAGCAAGTAACAGGCTACCAGAAAGTCTTGAACAGCAGGTTAGAAGCATTGTCCACCAAGAGGCTTTCACAAGACAGATGTTAATGAGAGATGAGTTCTAACATGTGCTGGTTAGCATGACCACAAGCCTTTAACGGCTTAAGCATTTGGAAACATAATACAGGATGTTGCAGCTCTTCGACACAGTAAAGACAGGCACTTTCCTTCAAACAGATGCTTAAGAACAGGCTAGACAAAGATCTGCCATGATGGACTCGTAACTTTCCTAAACAACGAGTTCCAGTACTGTCCTTGCTATTAGAACCATTTTCCCAGAAGTTTAGCCTGTCACTCTAAGTCATGTTTTGACCAATAATCATTCCTGTTACCCTCCTAAGAATTTTCTCCCATTTGCTTACATGCTTCTGAAATGCAGCACCCGACAGCAGCAGGAAGTATTTCAGGTCAAGCCTTAAGCTTGTTAAGCAAAACAGTGATTTCACAGCTCTTGCAAGTCAGCTATGGGTTCCCATCAATTTGCTAAGGGCTGAAAAAGATAGTAGCCATAGGCTCCACTTGTTTAGCTTGTAACACACAGTAATTTCCAGAGTCTTTTCCAAACTAGAACTGGTAGCCACTTGTTCTTCATCTTGGCTTTCTGCCCGATCACATCACCCATTCCTGTTAGTTGTCAGAACATGTTAAATTTTATTCTTTTATTCTACAGTGCTTGCACTCCTCCCCAGACTTAAACTATTTGCAAGTTTATCAAATCTACCCTCCATTCCATCATCCAGGGTCCATCCATAATGTTACTATTGTATAACACTGGATGCAGGACAGATAGCAATACCCAGCTTGACACATTTTTCCCAGTTCATTAGTGATCCATTAATATCTTCTGAGCGCAGTCCTCCAATCACTTTTGCATTTACCCACTAGTAGGTTTCCTGAGATCACTTATCAGAAACCCATCAGGACTGCCAAAATGCTTTCTAAAGCCAGAACTTTCTTCTCTGCTTAGAATGCTGATACCTTTCTCAGGGTAGAAAATTTATTTCAGTAAATCTCTATCAATTATTACTTATCTGCTGGCAGGCTTCCAGGTACTTACCAATTATTCAACTACTTTTCTTGGAAGCTGACTAGGCTAGATTTTTCTGATTACTGCTTTTAGCTCTCCAAGTGAAAGAAACACTAGACTTGCTTTTCTTTTTTTTTTTTTTCAGTTTTCTGACATCATCACTGATTTCCCCAAAGTAACTGAAAAGGTCTGCCATCTCATCAGCCTTTTGGGGGCAGGGTATAGGGGAGCAGAAGCAGGGGGGAGTGTTTTATCTTTGGATGAAGTTCAACAGGCTTAACCCATCTTAAAGTATCTTACTGAAGTACCCTCTTCATCTGTTCCGTCTTATTCAAGGCTACATTTTACTGTTTCATCACTGGATTACATCTTTCAGCCAGCAGCCCGCAGCAGTCAGCCGCGTGACCCTTTCAGCGAAGCCTGGCACAACAACAACATCGTAAACCCTCTGATGGTCTTCGTAATGCATGTTGAGACCCACTCTGAGTCACAGCGGAATTCTTCCCTGTTTCCTTACTGATGTTTACAGGACTATATTTTACTGTAATTCAAGCCCTTCCCTTTCACCTTTGTCTCGAAGATGATTCTGGGCTCCTCCTTGGGGCATGAACTGCAGCCTGGATTACCCCGTAGCTAGCTGTAAGCCCACCTGCACCAGCCGTGCAAATCCACTTACTAAGGAACAGGGAGATGATGACGAGCCGGCTCATCTCCCTCTGATCAGTTCCTCGTGGACTCTCAAGGAGCAAGCGTGCAGTGCAACACCTTGGCACAGTCCAAGAACTCTTTTGTGGCGACCTGTCAAAAAAGCTTGGCTTCTCTCCCTGCGGGTGACAGCTGTTCCCTAGTCCATGGAAGTCTGTTGCTCCTTGGATACCTGAGCCACGTGGAAGGGAGCTGGGCACTGCCAAGGCATACCAGAGATCTGCTGCATCTTTGTGTGAAAAATGTCATGTTATCAACTTGCCATTTAGTCCATGTTTAATTCAAATCACGATACAGCAAAGCACTCCAAAAAGATTTATCAATTGTTTAAAAAAAAAAAAAAGGAAGACACTACATACTACATACAGTTCACAAGTAAAGATTAAGTAAGATTAGGGTGTGATAAGAGCCAGAGGTAGAAAAAGAGAAGGGACAAGAGAAGGAGCCCTTGGCAACCAGACTTCCCTAGGACATAGGTCTCCCTTAGCTAGCTAAGAGACTTCCAGGGTGGCTAAATGCATCACACCCACCTTACTATCCAAGTCTGCGGTCCTGACATGGACCTTCCTCATTTCTGGTAGAGCACATCAGTTCTTACAGCTGTCCTTCTGGCATCTTCCAAGGATGGACAATCTTTCTTCCAGAGACTTCCGATGTGATCCTCTGAGCAACCTGCTGGCTGTCCTGAGGTCAGTCGCCATCCTTCCCCAGCTCACTCCCCCCACTCCAGCCACGCAGTCCTCCTCCCTCCTTCGCGCCTCCTAGTCTCTGTTTATTTTTGCCATTACAGTAGCAAACTGAGTCAGCTCACACAAATTAGGCAAGCACTAGATACAGCAGGAATACGCAGAGGGCCCCTTTTGGCAGCAAGCTATTAAAGCAGTTCAGCATGACTCAGTTTCATCCTCATCCTATGCCTTCCTTACCTAAGGGACAACGCGTGATTGTTCTTAATTCAATTGGGCACTGTTTCACTTCTGTAGATATATGTTTTTGTATTTCACTGATAAAAAACCACATCTGATTCAAGAATTAGAACTTCCTCCCCGTTTTTGATAACTTTCACTTCCAATAACTCAAAGTATGCTTGAATGCAAAATAATTTACACTAAGCTTTATATGCTACGTCAAACTATACATTAGTAGAATGTTATAGAAGTGTCCGCATTATGACAATTAGGCTTAACACTCCTGTCTCTGGGGCAAGATGAGCCATAACAAAATTAATTTTAATACTTCGGGGCAACAGTTTCTACTCTAGGAACTTTTTAAAAATCAAACTTACATCATCACTGTAGAAGAGCGTTATTCATGACTAAGAATTAATCATAAGACTATAGAAGATATAAACAATATGACTCATTTCCAGCTCTTGAGAGAGACTAATGCAACAGCAAACAAACAACTAGAAGTGCTTTAAGGATAGTTAAAAACTGGATATGGCTTGCTGGGGCTGGGCAATTTCAGAGATGCTCTGCTAAACTCCCCACTGGAACACATTAGATAGTTGCGGGTTTGGGGTTTTTTTTGTTTGGTTGGTTTTTTTTCCTTCTTCATATTGATGACAGCCACTGTAGGTGACTACAGAGCAGGATCCTCTTCAGAACAGCAGGAACAAGAGCAGCTAGCTGAATCCATTACAGTATGGAGAACAGCTCTCATCCAGCATGCAATTTAATAGTCAAGTCCAATACATAAAGTTTTATAACTGCAAATGCTCACACAGGAGCATTACAGATTTGGGAGTACTGGCATATTTCAAAAAATAATGATGCTGTATGAGCTGTGCTAAAATGTAAGGGAAATAAAAAAAAGTACATCTGCCAACTAGCAGCATAATCTTGGCAGTTAAAGAGCTGAGGGTTTGCAAAAGAATCACTGAGAACAGTTTTTTGGGAACAGTCCAAACAATACACCTGTGTTAGAGAGCAACAACTGAGCACTAGGTACAGCAAGAGCATGTAGTTTCTTTTATCCATGAGAGGATCATGACTTAGGAGAACTCAACTAAGCAACCAGATTACTTAAATGCAACTCCAACACTACTTGAAGATAAATTTTGCAATGCTATTGTACAAAATCAGTGGATTCCTCAAAGCACTTGAAGATCATCTGCCCAGAGGACTGGATGACAATCTTGGAAAAGCATTTAAAAAATAAGTTGAAAGACAAAGGCAAAAATCATGAAGCCTAAAAAATTGTCATTGGAGAACAGTGAATTAAGTCCTATGTTTAATTTAAAATGAATAGGTAAATCTGCATAAGATCCTTCAGAAACAGATGGAGTAAGATTGAAATTAACACTATTAGGAGTGATATGCTGGGGTTTTTTTGTTTTGTTTTGTTTTTTTTTACTGAGATAAGCTTTTCAGTTCAAAACATCCCCATCGTATCAGACAACTCAGTTACTGGTACAAAGATTTGTTCAGGCACTAGCCTAAAACAGGACACTAATATGGAAACATCTCTATTTAGAGTACATTCCTTAAGACAGAGATTCACGTACGCGAAGAGCAGCCCTTCTCCACATTACTCATCCAGCCCAATCGTAGATTTGCCAAGTCTGAATGACGTACTTATCGCTGTGGCTTTGGCAGGGGACCTGGGAGCCTTACTGGGAACTGTGAAGACACATCCAGCAAGCCTGTCAAAACAGGGACTGTTCACACATAGCTAAAAGGATGAGACAGAACCATCCTCACCTGACTTCTGCAGTTGCACCGGAAATCTGTGGAAACAGTTGAAAGGCATTAAAACAGCTCCTTGCTCGCTGTAGGAGGATGCCAGCTTGTCAGGATGCTGCTCTTACGCTTTTTCCAAAGCAAAAAGTAGACACGCTCCATCTCTGAAAGAAGGCAGCATTCCTGTTGGTGGGATGCGGACTTCTACTGTTACCACTTAGAGCTGGCACCATTTGCCTGCTCAGCAAGTCTTGCACATCAAGGCTGGTTCCACACACATCACATGGGTAGCACTGGTTCCACAGCACCAGAAACCCTTTGTTCAGCAAGGCAACATGGCAGGATGAGGGATGAATGAGTGCTCTTTTGCTTGATTGCGTTATGATGCAGCTTTTTTTCAAGCCTGTGGGACCAATCTAGCTATTCTTGGAATACTTCCAAGACCACAAAAATTATAATTTGCTGCCAGCCAGGCGCAACACCCTCTAGTCAGACCACCACCACCGCTCTTGGCTTGTGGACACACCGCAGAGCAATTGGCAATAGAAGCTGGTGGTTCTGCTTTTCTCTCTTTGATGTCAACAGATGTTTAGAAGTCTGCAATACATCAAGTTCAACAGCAGGGATATAGAGTTCTCCCTCAGAGTGCAGTGATGAGGATTCTTTTCCAGGTGCGAAAACAAAAGTTTGTTCCTTTCAAATTGAGGACAGTGTCATGATCTACCAGTACTGGGCAGGTATTGCAGCCAGCTGGTTGTCTGCATGGAGTGGGTAGTCCCAGCTGCATATTGAACAGTACAAGTCAGATGTTCGGCATATGTACAGAGAAGGACATATCTGAACATACAAGGACCTTAATTACAGACATCGAAGAAGCCTGGTAGCCCAACTCATGCATTAGTAGTTTTAAAAAATACCTGGAATTAGTCTGTTTAAAATCAGATAACTCGGGATTTAGATAGGACTTGTGGAGACTAAGTTCTACCGAAATATTTTAATCAACCTTTGCTACAAATGCAAAAGAATTCAAATCCCAGGTCTAAAAATCTAGGTTCAGCCCCAACCCAGCTTCCACCAAATGTTATCTCTTTGCCACATTCCCAAATAGGCGATACAGCTCTTGTGACCTAACTCATCAAGAGAATGATTCTATGAAAAGAATCATAGAATGGTTTGGGTTGGAAGGGACCTTTAAAGGTCATCTAGTCCAACTTTGCCTGCAGTGAGCAGGGACATCTTCAACAAGATCAGCTGTCCACTGACGTAATTAAGAAATTGGATTCCCTGTCAGCAATGAAAGCCTATATAGATCAAAACTTCAGAACCTACACACCAGGTTAATGTCCCACACACCCGTAACTGGCAAGCTCCTTTTTAGCACTCTAGTTTTGTGTATACCATCCTCCAGCATTAATTCTCCCCACAATGAGAATTAGCCTAGGGTGAAGCAGCACCTTTCAGATACCAGATTGTCTAAAACTTAGGTAGTGTCAAGCTCTACAGTGCAAGCTGTAAGTTCTTCTGTGGATCTAGCACATGGAAAAGCCTTCTCTCTTTGTCTTGTCTATGAAAAATTGCTTCTTCAAACACACCCTTTCCCTAGAGATGTCAGCATATTGTCAGATAGCGGTTGGACAAGCTTGAAATAGCACACGGCTAGGAGTCATGTATTAAAAATAGTATCTACAAGAACATGTTCTATCATTAAGACTCCTAACACTATGCTCAAAGCCAGTTCAGGAAAGATGCAATCCAGCTTCTGGCAGTACCCTTCTGCTCCCTAACAGAACTGGGGACATGACTAGTTAAGCCTGAAAACTGTTCTACAATGATTGCAGTAGTCCAGTATTAATTTTTCAGGAATGTATTTTCAAATACATAAAAACTGCTGGCATGTTCAACTCCATTCATTAAAAGGATATACTTATTCCTTTTTTTTTTTTAAATTACTTCATGAACTGGAAAAGAAAACAGTTTGTTTTATATTTTCCCTAAGTACTTCAAGAAAAAAGCAGCATGTTCCAAGTCACCTAGGATCTGAACTCCCAGAGGTTTTCAAATAGGAGCTGCACTCATTTTTTAAAATCCTGCCCTAAAATAATCCTGTTATCAGTGTCTGCACAACTTAAAAGGTGTCTTTTTCTAATCAAGGATACTAATAAAACCATGATTATTTCTTTGAGATCAATTTCTGGGAAAAAAATCTGCGTCATAATTGGGAAAATGAGAATTCCTCTGGAGCTTGTGTTCTGTAATTGTGGTATTTTTTTCTCCATGCACTAGAAAGATCATGTCCATTGTTAAAAACTTAACTTTCATGTTCAAATAAGAAACTGTTCTAAGTTCAGGACTATGCACCTCAAAACAGAAGAAAACACTTTTCTTCCAAACAAATTGAAGTTTTCTTCACTGGTGCATTCTAAAAAGAACATTCCATGCAAATCAGATACACCTGCCATCATCATCTGGATCATTTCTATTTGGAAAAGATATAAAGTCAGCAGGCAGTAAGGATGCAGATTTGCACCATTTTAACTTAAAGCTTAGAGAAGAACAAGTACAAGACAGAAGTACAAGACATGGAGATGTGGTGGTCAGGGACATGGTTTAGTGGTGGACTTGGCAGTGCTAGGTTAACAGTTGGACTTGATGATCTTAAAGGTCTTTTCCAACCTAAACGATTCTATGATTCTAGCTTTAAAGTGTAAGTGGTACCTTTAAATTACACATTAAGTGTCAGAAACCAACATTTCAGTCCCAGGGCACTCCTTCAAGTGCATAATACAGTAATAAGTCCATAGACTGCAAGTTATGAGGGTTGTTTTTTCGGTTTTGAGGGGGGAGGAGAGGAAATATCATAGACATTGACATTATTAGAAGTCTTTTTTGCTGTCCTGACTCTGAAGTACTCTCAGCTGAAGCGATACACTTAGTATACGTGGGAGAATTTTCAACCTCCGTATAGCTCACAGTAACACTATTATTTATGTTTAAGCAGCTTAGCAGAAGCAGAAGTGTTATTAAATCAATCTATATTTTACTTAACCACAGGAAGTTCGATACATTCTGCTGAAAAGCTCCATATCCAGACTGGAATTTCAGCAGCAACTGCACACATGTTCAGCTTCACATTTGCTTTGAATTCTCTCAGTCTCTACCTTTATGCAAGATATTTGGATTCTCACAATAAGGATTTTTACATCATTCTTCAAAATTGCTCAAAAAATTTAAGTTATATGTTTTACAGGCAACCTGCATATTTTCTCTGGGGGAAAAAAGTAGGTATGTATATATCAAGCAAAATTTAGACTCAACATTAAACAGCTGTTATAAGGGAGGCCCCCACATGTCCTTCCAGGTGGTGAACACAGAAGGATCAGGAAACTTAGCAGATCTGTGTGGCTTACCTCCAAGATCAGCCCTCCAGCAACCAGAATTCTTCTGTCTGACCCCCTAAATATAGCACTTTTTTCCTAGAGGTGAATCTGGAAGAAAGCTGTAAATATGGTTTTGTTAAATGTGCTTACATTGTCTGTTTATTTCAACGAAATAATTCTCTTTATAGCTATGTATTTGACTGAAGTGCTATCACTCATGCAATCTCTCTGAATAGGAGGATGTTAAAATTAGTCCAGCTTCCAGATAATTTCTGTAACAACCACATCTCACCAAAGCTGGTCAAGAACACTAGAATTTCTGATTCATTTAATTATCCAGAATTGGCAAATATCTTAATTTAGAAGCAGAATTTGGTTTAGAATTTAGACTATTAGCAGAAAATGATATCTTACCACAATCAAAACAAGGCTTTTATTTCTTTTGAGAAGTATAGTCAAAATATGCATTTACAGGAAAAAAAGTGATTCTCAATTTCATTTGTTTGCTTTATCTGCAAGAAAGCTGACTTTGCAGAAGGTTGCAAGAGAACAGATCTACACTAATGTAAGAAGATGTATGATCAATATGAACTATAATCTTCAACCTAAGAGCCAGAAAAATGTTACAGCTTGAGTAATTCAAATTATTTTAGACTATTTTAGAAACGAATTAATCTTTTTCCTTTGCTTTATCTCACAAGGAGTGCTTTATTTCCCTATCCATAACCAGATCAGTTTTCTTAAACACCTCAGCTCTAACTCTGCTATGTACACCAGTAGTTACCAGTGTTTTAGGATAAACCACATAACAGTTTCTACAATGGGGTAATGTTTTTCAAAATGCTGTTGTAGGCTACTGTCCAATTCAGGAACTTGTGTTGAGAAAGTCAAACAACAAAACAGCTGCGAGCCCAAGAAATACAATTTCTAAGTAGAAGACATCTCAGAATCTGAAGAGTTATGTCTGTACTGATTATTCAGAAGCAAAACATGAGCATTAAAAAGATTCATTACCTTTTAGCTTAAATTGTCACATTATCTGAGCACAAAATTACCATTCTATGCGGCATGACTCTGGTACAGGTACATTCCACCTAAAAGCAGGTTCAGTACAAAATCTCAAGTCTACCCTGAAATCTTTTCCTGAAGTCAAAGCAGAAAATACAGGAAGGTAGCAGATGGTTCTTTGCACTCTCTACCAGGAAAGGCTTTTCACTCGTTTCTGACAATCAGCAGGAAATCTGCAGCATACTGTCAGCTCTCAGCTAAGAAACAAAACAGACTATTACAGGCTTTATTGTATTTATGATGTTTAACTCCACATAAACTACCAATCACAACAGAACAAGCAGCAAGATGAGGACCCATTTGGCACATGTTGCTGCTGAATTCTATTAAACATATTCCTGGTGACCATGGTTTACGCTTGATGCGTCAGCAAGATTTAAGGCTTACTAGTTTCTAAATGTTCATGAGCCTCCAACATGGTAGAAACTGATTAGACAAGTACAACAACAAAAAAATCTAACTTAAGCCAGGCCTGACAATAGCACTACACCCATTCAGAACTTTTGAAAGCTCACACTACCGAGATGGACTTGGAATATCATTCATATAATCAAAGCAGTGAAACAATTCTAATGCTTTAAGTGACCTTAATCCAGAAAATTGAGATCTCTGAAGACTCAGTTGAAGATGTTAGAAGTTTGCTTATAAGGTCAAATACTGTATTATAACATGACTGGAAAGTTCAGACTTGCTCTAAAACCTGCAGAAACTCTGGACTATCATTTCATAGCTAACAGCTAAATGAGTGAACTATTTCAATCATACAACTGCTGACACAGCAGGGATAACTTTGTGGAAGAAAAGTAATTCATTGTTTTACTTGCAAGTATTTTATTGAAGACAGCACAAGAAACAACTAGAAAATAATGTAGTAGAAGTTCTGTTTCTTAGAGTTCCTGCAAGTATTGATCAAAGCCAAGTATTTTAAGCCAGGGTGATCTGAAATTCACTGCTAGTTTTCTTCACTGAAGGATACTGGATGTACAAACCCAGTTGGTGAGTTCAACACACAGTAAACCTCAAACCCACCTCTAGTTCATTTTAAAGGCACAGTACAGTTAATGTCAAGTTTCCATCACATGAAGTATTGATCAGAGCTGAATTCTTGAGTGTATATTCATTACAGTTACCTTAGTGCATAAAAAAAATCTTTTAAAATCTTGTCAGTCAAATGGTTCATTGAACTCCTGAGAAACTTTAGTGAGGATGTGGCAGGTGAAGAATAATTCCTATTATAAACGCTGACAGTTATTTACTGCTTGTATGACAGAGGGTGACAGCAAATGTCTGAAACAACTTTTGAACTCTCATGCAGAAGCCTGCTCCTTGCTAGCTGCAACTAGCAATAGGCTTGTTGTAAATCTGGTTAATGCCTGCATTAAAAAAAGTGGTACTTACTGAATCCTCCAATTAAAAGAGTCAAGAGACAAAGTGACCAGTTCAAAGGCAGACCATTGCATTTCTGCATATAGACTATTTAGACAAGAAACAGGACTGGATTGGGAAGAACCTGGAAATGAAGAAAAGCCTGGAAAGGGAGGAGACTTATAGCAACATATACTCAGGGACTGGCCAGGCATCTTGGTCAGTGACTCCTAAACCTGCACGCAACATGCAAGCAGCTATGTGGCATGAAACCAACACCTTCCTGCCAATCTTCCCCAGACAAGCAGAGATCTCTCCACTGCAAAGTTAAGGTAGAATGGATACAACTCTGCAAAATTGGGTATCGCAGCTCAATCTTACACTCAGAAAGATTAACAAACAAATCTGTACACGATACAGCCAAAGCAGGAAGTGGTAATTATCATTGGTTAAAGCTGAAGATGAAATACGAACAAAACCCACAAAAAGGGGAACATCTGAGCAGTTAACTTTATTTTAATTAGCTCACGTAAGTTTTCCACCAGGGCATCTACAAAGAAGTATACTCTAGCTTCTTGATATCCTCTGGATGCAGCTTCCAGACAGTCAACATCAGGTTGCACGTTACATTTGAGTTACTTGAAATTCTTATAAATAATTCCTTGCAAGTTTCCCCAATGGTCACGTTTAAATAGTGTTCAGCTAATTCTAGTCAAAGGGAGCTCAGACTGCCTAGGCAAGTTGCAGTACCTACTACCAGCATTTGAATACATTTCTGTCCTTTCAAATGTCTCATTGGTAGCAAACAGATTGATTGCTATTAGTTGAGCAGACTTGACTACATATTTGCAGATTATGATCAAGCTACATCAGACGTTCTTCCAGGTTGCCACATAAACCTATACATTATTGGAACAGTTAGCACAGAAGGCTTGTTAAAAGACTTCAGTTTTGTTTGTTCCTGTAAGAGGCCAAACATCAGTTCCCTGTGTTCATGCATTAACTAAGCAACTCACCTAAGATTTCTTGAAATACTGAAACTGAATTAAAATTCAGAAGTTCCTGAGAGCATGCTGTTCTGAAATACTGCAGGAAGAGGCAGACTGTTTTTGAAACAACTGAACAGAAACCTGCCAGTTGTAAGAGTTTGCAAACATGTAAGCAGGACATACTAATAATTCCCCTGCATTTCAATATTTAAAAATTAGTTTTATAAAAAGATTACCTTATCTAAGTTACATTTCCATGTGCTTGCATGGACTATAATTTCCCCTCAAGTAGCATTAGAAGTTTAAAAGCCTGTACTTGTAAACATTTTCTTTGAGTCTGTCAAAACATATATGAAGATATTTTTCAGCCTTAGAAATATAGCTCAGTAACTATATAGCTAAAATAACATTACTTTACAAAGACAACATGAATGACAAAAATATTTATGAACTGTGTTTATATAAACATATTGGCTTGTAAACAATTTGACAGCATTTACATTAAATATTGAAAGAAAACTTCAAACTAGACAATTTGCATTAAAGAGAAAAATAAGTTAAAAATCAATCACATCTTAATTATTCCATTGGTGAGTACTAAGTCAGGCACCTGGCAGTTTCAGAACTGAACTGTACCAAAACACTGCAACAGTGCTGAATGTTGTCGTTTACACTAATGATTTCCTTTGACAGAGCAAAAGCCACCTCAGTTACCTGAGGGATTCCCATGGGATCACAACTCAGTAGGGACAACAGTATGAAAATTAATTACTCTTCACAGACTAGGAACTCACCACTTAAGTGGATGTTTTTGGCATACTTTAAGGACAGTCTCTTGTTAGCTAAAGCTTTACATGGGAACCCCAGAAATGCCAGGAAAGCTAATGCAAAAGTTAAGTCACATCCTTCTGAAAGTGTAAACCTCATCCAAATCTTTCTAGCAATGTTTGCACCAGTTGCAGGATTCTAGCTAGTTTTATTTATGAGCTTGAATAAAAAAAGTCCTCCAAGTTAGGCATGAAAGTATTTAAGAAAACTTTAGTTAACAGAAAAGCATCATGAATTATGAAATAGTTACAACAGCTCATCAAATTTTACATCAGAAAGTTACATATACATTTAATCATAAAACAGTATTTTCTAGATATTATTCAAACCCAGCTTCAATATTTGTTCTGATACAACAGTGATACTCAAAAAGTGATATTCAGTTTTTTACCCCTTTAAGTGAGTACACTTATTTTCTCTATGTTTACAGGTGCAAGGATGCTTTTTTGGATACCAAATCCACATGGGTATGACTTCCAACATAACTTTAAATTACGTTTTTCCATCTTGAAGGCAAAAGGCTATCAACGGTAATAAACAGACAGTTCATCATCACTCATGTCTGAATCATCTTCATCCACTTCACCTTCAATTACTGATTTCTTGCCTTTACAGCATGAAACAATTAATCCAATTAAAAAGACCTGCAAATTTAAAATAAGTAGTAAAAGTTGCTGTTATTCAATTAAGAGGCATACAAGGGCAATATACGTAAAACAACATGGCAGTGTGGTGATGCAAATGATTCAATGACAACTACTGTAAATTATTCAACTTGATTCAGTGATCTCTATAATCAAAGTACTTACTACAATGAATGCCCAGTTCCCAAAGTAATAGGCAGCACTGAAGAACCAAAATTTATGAAGAAAGAGGTACGTCCGAGTAACGATACACTGATCTAAAAGGAAAGCAAATAGTACTGATTAACACAGAACAAATAAAAGTCAGCTAATTCCAATTTATAGGATAATTCAGTTTGAGAGTATTCAGCTCTGAGCAACAATTACACTCCATTAAATCAAATTTACTCTCCACTACCAAGAAAGCATACAAGAGGGGGATATTTGTTATTATGGGAGAGCGACTATGAAAACAGGTAACACTAAGCTAAGAGTTATACAAGTAACCCCATTACCATTGGGTACAATTTCTCCTACAGACATGTCAACTATTGCCTGTTCCAACAGATCCTAGTTACTCCCCATCTAAGATAAACTGTAGCCATAATGAGGAGATACAAGGCAGATTCTGTATTAAAAAAAACATTTCAGTACTTTGGAAAAGAGTCTCTCTACCAGGATCGGGTAAGTTTTGTACAAATCAAAGTCAATTACAAAGTTGAGTTACATAGGCAAAAAAACCCAAAACAACCCACCACATACTGGGGCTTTTATGACCCAGATAGCAGAGGGCTTATTTGTACCCAAGACCCGACAGTACTGGTTCAATCTTACTCCTTCTCTAACACCATAAATACAGCCACATCCAGAAATACTACCTAAGTATTCTTCTTCATTACAAAGTGGCAGGTTTTAACAGAGTTAAGAATCAAATTGTCAAGGCTTTTTTCAGACTGCAGACAGATAGCATAAAGGCTTGTATGGGACGCTGCACCCGGACCACTCAGGAGGTCACGTCAGAGGGCGGCCGGCAGGACACGCGAGCCAGCCGACAAACCTCCCCGGTGCAAGGAGAGGTGCACGGAGTTCGTGCTAAGGTATAACATGATCTCCTGGGTTTTCTCATTTACTATGCTTCAAACCCCACCTAAAGCCCATTTCAGAGCAAAAACTGGCATCTAAACAATTTGAACACTAGAGAAAGTAAGCAACCCCGAATTTGCCTGTTCTTCCCTCAGTTCTGACCCCCAGTTTGGGAATACCCCCTAGGTGCAGTTAAAGTACAGACTTCCCACCTCCTGAAATTGGGAGTGATGTGCTGCTGCTTATATAGTTGAACTCTTAGCACCGACCTAACAAGCTAGCAACCTGACAATCTTCAGTTTCTGAAGGTAAATATTTTATTTAAAGTAACTTCCACATCAGATACCAAGCTGCTTTAACAATACCACATACTATAGCCCAGTATTTCCTGGGGAGAGAAGAGTTAGGAGTTGAGGACAGGTCTTTATCAGAAAGGTCTGCCGCTTGACCTTGCCAAGATGATCCCCCCCCCAAACTAAATCACTCCAGTGTCTAGAATGATTGTATCTAAACAGAGAAACAACTCCTTTCCTTCAACAGTTCTCCAATGACTTCATAAAACTAACCAAATAATTTAAAATATTAAGTGAAATGCTACTTTAAGCAGCAGACTGATTTCTGGAATCTATTACACAGTATCAGCAGACAAAAAAAGAAGTTGAACTGGGATTTCACAATTACTAGACACAAGGGATCCAAACCACAAATAGGCACATTCTGCAGATAATTAAAGTGCAAAACAGCTTAATTAGAGAAAGCATGCTTTTCTACTAACACAGAGTGAAAGCACAAGGAAGGAATTTGGCTGAACTAATCCTTTCTGGTTTTCCAGACTAGATCTCAGTTATGCAGAGAAAACTGACCCCCCCGTTAAAACCAGTCAATAGCACTTATCCTACAAAAAGAAGGAAAAAAATTGTAAAGTAGCACACCATTCAACGTTCCATCTTTTGCTAGCACGACACGTCCATAGAAAAGGTGAAGTTTCCGACAAAGCAAGAAATGCCGGCAGTGAAGATGCTTCATAATTGCAGATAGTATTGTCAACACCATCTGCAGCTCTCCAGCTGGTTACATGAATTAAAAAACAGCTAAAAGACTTTCAGATGGCTCTCTACAGTAATTGGATTAAATAGATGATGGTAAATATTTTAGAACAGTTTGACCTTGAGAAAACATTTCTGTGGAATGTCACAAGTTCAGCTCACAAAATTTTAGTTACTCCTTCTGAACGAAGATATTATTAAATAGGCTGACATAACATGACATTTTTAACCAACTCATTCCTCCATGACATAATTTAGAATAAGTTATAATGAATAACCTGAATTAAGGTAACTACTTGTTATCCAGAAAGATCATTGTGAATATTACTGACAGATCTTGATCATTTGGAACAAAAGTATATGTGGCAAGCTACCAAGCCTCCAATAGATAATTGCCACCTCTTTAAGAATACAGCATATTACATAGAGCTGACCAAGCAACAGAGCCAAACAGCCAGGATTCAAGACAAAACAATGTTTTAAACAAAGAATGACAAGTGCTAATATCCACAGCTACCTGTAGAGTCAATATTTTATTTCAAGTCCACTGATAAAGTCTTTCATACTGGTGAACTGGAAAACCCTTAGGCTCAATGTATTAATATTCTCAAACAAAGGCCTCTTTGAGAAGTGAATTAGCTAGTTTAAGATGAATTACAAGGATAAACAAATCTGTTGATAAACCAATCTTAAAGCTTAAATAGTCATTTCATGCACTGAAAACTCAAATTATGAGAACTTATTTACAGATAATGAAGTCTGTCTTTTCTGCATCTCAAAATACAGTGAGCTTTCACAAAAGCATTTAGAAGGAAATAGTTTAGGGAAGAGTTACAAATTGTTGTGAACAACACAATTTAAAGAGACTGGAGTTCTCTGGGAGTCAATACTGAGGTGAACACTTGTTTTACCTCTTTGTTAATCAACTGGACAATGAAACAGATTATACCCTCTGTAAAACTGTAGATCAAACTGGGGAGAAGTGGGGATCAGAGGCTCAACACACTACATGGTAAGATTCAGAGGGACCCTATTTTTCCAGCCCCTTGAAATAGTCCTCAAAGTTTAACAGAGAAAGAAGTCCTGCACCTGGAACAAAGTGACACCATGCAACAGTGCAGGCTGAGGGTTGACAAGATACAATGCAACTTTCCCAAAAGTGACCTTATGTCCCGGTAGACAAACAGAACATGAACAGTATTCATCTGCAACTCAAAAACGTAACTGAATATCAGGCTTCATTAACAGGAATACAGCCAACAGGTCCAGTGAAGTGATCATTTCCTTCTGTTCTGCCTGGAACCACACCTGCAGCAATGCCATTTTGGGCTCCCCAGTAAGAAAGAGGCATTGACATACTGGAGCAAGTCCAGTGGAGGACCACTGCAACAGCTAAAGCACATAGCATACAATGAAGATGTGTTTGTTCAGCTTGAAGTAAAGGTGTTTGCAGGTGTGTCTTACTGCTACCTCTGCTATCTAGCAGGGGCCTACAAAACACAGGGCGAAATTCTTCCTAGACCTGCACAACAAAAGGACAACAGATGACAGAGTTTTAGCAAGAAATACTCTTATTAGAAACTAGGAGAAGCTTCACCATCAGCATAAACACAGAAGCAGGCTACCCAAATATGTTTCAGAATGTTCATCCGTGGAGACATTCACGACTGGACGGACCCAAGCAACCTGCTGTCCTTAACCCTGCTGGGAAGATGGACCAGACTACCTCTTGAAGTCCTGTGTGTGCTCAAAATCATTACAATTCACATTACATGAAGGTAGATAGAGACAACACAGATTAGATCTAACACTAAACATGGTATTTTAGATGGAAAACCCAAACAGAGAATAAGAATGTCATCCACGGACAGATGAGGTTCACATGCCCAGTTTCAAGCAGAACCTAGTTTTGCTTAAAATACACTCAAAACTACTTCCCAAAGGAAAACCTACAGCTTTATTGTGCTTTATGTGTAAGCACTGCATATTCAAAATCCTAAAAGCATTGAAGGCACAGCTTCAGGTATCCAAGAACACTTAGCATTTCATATGGCCCTGCTGCCAACCATCCAAAAGCTATGCTGCAAAAAGCAGCTGCTGCTTGCACTCCAACTTGCAACTTCAGCTTCAAGAAAGGGTTTGATGCATTTCTAAACTTAAATTATACATCAAGTTCCAAAAGGTTTGCTATGTCACCTGCAAAAGGTGTAATTAAGGGGAAACCTACATTTCTTCCTTATGGGCATTACTTCTGGGCCTGCATCTGCATTTTAATAAAAGGAATTTCTTAATTGGATATCTCATCTCAGGTAAGAAAAGTGTGTTGTAACTCAGACCGCTTATGGAAGACTACAGAAGTGTGTAAGACCCACGGATCGGCTATATGTGGCTACAGAGTACACAGAATAAGAGTCCTATTACGTAGTTTTATCTGGGAATTCAACATTTCACTAAGGAAATCATGTAAAGAGTTATAGTCAATTTATAGTAATCAAACTGATCACAAAAGTTAAGTAACTTTGCCTGTACAAAGAACGTGCACAAGGAAGTTAATGGCCCAAAAAACCACATGACACTTCAACTAGGTAAGAAACCAAGTGACATCTAATGGCGTAAGACCCATACAGCCATATTCCATATTCATCACTGTGTCATGTCCAATTAATTTTTCTCTCAAGAAACAGCTACACTTCTTCTACCATAAATACCCATTGAGTGATGAGAAACCCCTTTGACCATAAGGGGGGAAGGAGTGCTACAGTACCGTAAGCAATCCTGAACCACATGTACTGACATGTACTTGTTTTCTGGTTTAATAAAAAAAATTCAAACACACAAAATAGTGGAAAAGCAAATAAAATTTAGAAAAAAAAATACTCTGCTAAAGATTTAAACCTCAAGAGACAGAACATGGACTTGTTTCTGGTTCTGGCTTTGGTCAGACCAAACTGTTCAGATGGGCGAGAAAATAAGCTTCAGGAGTCCTCAGATATTAGAAGGTATATCAAAAAGTTCTGTAATTGCAAGTTTCCCCTTTGCTCTTGTACCTATCATTCATCACTTAACATCTTCATCCATATTTCTAAGTGTTAAGGTCACTCCAGGACTTCCAATTTCCACAGAAGTTCATGTTTAAGATAGTATTTCATGCATCACTTTCACAAGTTTCTCTGGAAACAGATTTATGGAGTGGCAGTAACAGCTGCCCCCAGTCACAAATGTAATATTTCTTCCTTTTCTTGTTGGCTGAACAGGGCAAAATATGACTATGTTCTTAGCTGCCTGTTACTCAGCAGTTTCTACAAAAGTGGTTTTTCACATATGCTATTTGAGCATATCCCCACTTATTCCATATTCTTCTCTGCTGTTATATATATACACACATATACATAAACACACTCACACAAAATTAATACTAGTCTCAATCAACTGTTGAGCCTGTCTTTGTACTTTCACAAACCAGCCCCTCTGCTGCTGCTTCTCTGGTTTAGGTAGCTAAAAATCAATCTGCTATACAAAGCTTTTACAATTTTTAGTTTGTGGCGTCTCATACCAGTTATCTCCTTCCCTCAGCTAACTTCTCCCAGAAATTGCTCAAACCTCCAAGTTGTCGCTATTTCAGCTTTCATAACAATGCAAGTATTACAGGGCTTTACCACCACTTGCCTCAAGGGTAACTTTGCAACAAATTTACACCTTTGATCCATTATCAGACTGAAAAACACGTTGGAAAACATACTACTGGAATTGGTTCATTCACAAACAGCAAGGATCTGAAAACACTTCCCAAATGGTTCTATGTAGCTACAATAGCTCCCCATTTGAAGAGATTTGAATTGCTAAGCTTCCAACATTTCAAGCTGACAGCACTTTGAAGTGCACTACAGAAGCAGGAGTATCAAATCATTCAGATGTTAGACAATAGTTTGCAGCTATCTACAATCTTTTTAAATATAGGTCTAACATGCAAGCACAAAAAGCTGCCTGCTGTTTCATCCCAATTGTTTTGGGCTGGGTTTTTTGTTTTGTTTTGGGTTTTTTTGCTTAGCTCGAAGTGGTAGTGAGATGGCACTTAAAAGACCTGTAGAAACTAAAAGTCTAGCTGGATACAGTCTAGTCCGAAGAAACCTACCTTATTCAACAAGAGCTGCTCAGTAGGTTTGGAATCAAATCCTACCAAAGGGAAAGATTTAGCAGGCTAAAGAAGAGCCAGGAACTTGGAAACCAGGGACTAATGAGGAACCTGGAAAAACTATTTGGGACAAGCTATAATTTAGAAAGCAGACTCTGCTTTTTTCAGTGACTCAAGCTACAGGTAAGTTGCATCCAATACCTCATATTGCATATCTGCAAATCAAACCCAACCTGATATAAGCCTAGACAGCCAGAAAATGATGTAATCAATGTGAATCAGTCTGGTTTTACAACAAATAGTCAGATCTTATTTTGTAACAAAAGTTACAAGTCTGGATAACCAATAGCTATTTACAGTTACTTTGCAGTACATTAACTACTGCAGCAGTCATACAGCTTCTTGATGATAATTACACACTAGAAATGTTTACATTAAATGGCTCAAGAATCTGCAAGTCCTATCAGTGCTAGCAGGACTTCATAGCATAAGGAGGCTTCCAGTAAATCCTCCATAATATTGTGCTGAAACAAGAAAAAAGTCACTGATCAGCAAAGTTTCTGAATGCTAAATAATGAGAACAAAGTCCTATTGAGCTATCTGGGTCACAACCATTTTTTCCAACAATCAAATTTAATCAAAGTGGCATATATGAACAGGAGATGCAAGATTTAGTTGCAGAAAGAGCGTACTAGATCTTGCAGACAAGCAAGCACAAACAAGCTTTAGCTAAATACAGGCAAGAGTTCTCACCACTTCCCTCTATACATTCAAAGAGCCTGTCAGTCCTCTTTTAGCCTTTCTAGATTTGGAGTTCATCCTAGCACAGCTATAGCATTACAATGGATAATTGCACCCAGCTATAAAGGTTTCTATTTTAGTTTGGTTACTGAGAACCTGTGAGGGTGCCAAGATTTGCATGTATTAACAAACCAGAGGAAAACCGTTTAATGAGATTCAAAGAGCTAAACCTGTTAATCTCATTTTTCCTAAGTTTAAAGGATGACTTGATTTTAACCTTAATTAAATACCTTCCAGTGAAGAAAATACTAATGCTACAAGGCCATGTGTATAGTGAAGAGGTACAGCATTAACCAGCAACTAAAATCTGAAGCCATGTTAACTCCAGAGATAAAGTCCTTTTTCTACAGGGAAGCAATAAACCATTGGATCAATCTGCAGAGGGAAAAAATGTTCTCTGTTTCTGTTGAAACTAGATACCTTTTGAAACATTATGTACCATTTAGTTTAAGTATGAACACTGGCTAGATGTGTTTGGACACAGGCTGTATAATTGCTGTTTCTTGCCTTCAAATAGCTGCCTTCAAATTTGAGCTTCTGCAAGGTGTTTTCTGAGTCTCCCTTGAACGTCTTATTTTTAATAACTGAAGGCAAACAATTCTTATTTTAAAGACATAGCTATTGATAAACTTCAAAGGCAATACCCTAGGTATGAACATGGATGCAAGATTCCAGAAAGCAAGCAATGGACAGCATAACCTACCATTTTCATTCTAATCAAAACACTTTCCATTAGCAACATACCACATTTTCCAGTATCAGCTCAGTACAAGCTTGAACTTAAGCTAGTTCAGACTTTTTGAAACTACATTATACCACTTGCCCTTCAGTGTCATTTTTGTCATGTCCTTTCTACTTGCCTCATCCTGTCTTTAGCTGACCACTTAAGGATGTCTGACCTGTGTGAGAAGGATTCATTGTTTTCACCATCCTGAGATCATGCTGCATGGAAAAGAATTTGGAAGATGGGGAGAAAGAAGTTATTTTAACAGATTGATCTTGACCTCTTAATACCTTTACACAGAGTACCTCATATTCTGTCTGTAGACAGAAGTATTTATAGCCAGCTAACACTCAAAGAAGCATTTGACAAAGTAGGACAACTTTCAGTGCTGGAATGCCTTGCTTATTCTCTGGCGAACGACTATCATTAAAGAGTCAAACTCAAAAGACCCAGTGCCAAATTCTTTTAAATAAGAAGTTGGATGTGCATTAGTGACTTTCTCATTAATGATACTCTGAAAACAATGGCTTCCTTCCCATCCTTTCCCATTTTCTGCCTCCTTCAGACACATAATTTATGACACATTTGACTGTAATCCAGTCAGGTTTCTCTCTCACAGTTCAGACTGACATTGGACTGGGCAAATCCTTTCATCCAACCTAGCTGCAGGACGTGGCTTAGGCAGTGAAAAAGGCCATCTTCATGAATTGATTCTTTCTAGTTCTATTGGGCAAGCCATATTTGAAGATGGACAGGAAACATCTGTATGTAGCTTCACCAGCTGTAGTTACAGATTGCTAAATTTTCTGCATGGCTGTTCTTGAGCATGTTATATAGTGAATTCATCAACTGTCTGCACCAAGATAAAAAGATGATTTGATTACACCAGCAGAAGCAGCTCCCATCATTTAATAGAAATTATTTCCAACACATGTTGTAAATTAATGTTTCTCAGCGATGAAAAGATTTTGTGGCATTGCTAATTACAGAGAGGCCAAATACGACACCTTTTGATATGAGAACTGCCTTTATTAAAAGGATCATTTTGTAGACTAAGTATTGATAGGTCTCTTACTCAAACAGGTTCTTACACTGGGTTCATTACTTCCTTTCAAGAATGGGTGCATACCCCTCAATCCTTTGTAAGAAGCTTCAACTCTTATTCCAAAGTACTGATAGTATCAGAGCATCTCACTTTATTGTTGGGCTTAAATTCAACAGGCAGTAGAACTAGGATGTTGATGCAAGAAGAGAATATGCAATTGCTTTACTGCTAAACTCCATTTAGCATTTCAGAGTATTTAGTAAATTCAGCCTCTTCTCTTTCCAGTTATGATCTCTTGGAGGGAGAAGAGAGATAGTTCAGAGCAGCTCATATCTGTCCACAGTGGTGGGGTGCAGAAAAAAAGCATAGGAATTGAAGTTTCTACAACTGCACATCCATGAACAAAGTACTGCAGAAAAATATTTACAGCACTCCTAGCTACTCATACTATTTACAGCTGCCAAACAGGGCTTTCTGCAGTCAAACATGAACCATTGTCCTTATTTATATTGAGTTCTCATGATTATAAAGGACTTCAATACTGTTATGTATAAGTAGAGATTCAGGGTAAAGTACTAGTAAGGTCATTCAGTAAAACAACAGGAAAACTGATAAAGTCCTCACTGAAATCCTCATTCAGGCTTTTTGCGGAGCATTTTATAACTTTGCAAATTAATTCATTTAAAAAAACATTTGGAAGTGGTAATCTATGGTCATAAGATACTTAATACAAAATTACTAATACTGAAGGTTCAGAGCAACTCGCTTGTGCTTTCACTTTGCACGACTCCTGGATTTCTCTGAAGAAGAAACAAAGAATACGGTCCTGTTTTGGCATTCATATTTGGGGGTCCTTTCCAGCTTGAGTAATGTCTACATCTAGTCTTTATTCAGGCTAAAACAAAACCTGAGGTCTTGCACTTGTTGACTTCCAGCTGATAAGAGTCCTATATGAAGGCAAAGACCTAATTAACACAGTAAGTCCTGCTCAGTTCAAAGCCTTAGAAATGGAGATAAATTTTTTTTCTTTCCCACTTCACATGCAGTTGCAGTAAGTGCACGCCTGCGCAAGAGACCCAGCAGAGAGACTGTACCCAGCATTTAGTAGGCCTAGGGTAAAGCTCATTTCCCCAATTAAGGAAATGAAAGAATCAAAGGGGAATTCATAGCATGTTATGCATTTAAAGTGAATGATGCTTAAAAAACAACTTGCATGGTTTTCTGGTCTAGAAAGAGGCAGATAGTGTTTATCAGATCTCATAATTATGGTTGGGAAAAGTCTTGTATACAGGCTTGCAGCTGAGCCACTGCTCATTTACATTAGATCTCATTAACCTGTTTAGCTAAACCTATACCAAGCTGTCAATGCATTAGTCCAGCTGCAAGAGTCTTAATCATGGAACTGAACTTCTCTGCTTGACCTTATGCTCAACTTAACTGTGGACCCAACAGTTCAGCTGGCATTAATCCTTGAAAACAGTGATCAATGAGGTCTTTGCCCAACTATATTGAACACTGAAAACTAATGCTGGTTTTGCCTATAACAAATATATTAAATTTGCTGCTCCAAAAGACTATTTTAAAAGCTTTTAAAAAGTTTGTGTTAAGCAAAACATGAACTTTTTGTGCAAAGTAACTAAGAAAAAGGTACTTCATTGAATTATAAGATGTAGCCTGCTCTATTACTTTTTGACTTCTCTTTCATGTAGTTATGCTATTATGCCCTCTGGCATTCAGCATAAGACAGATTCATCTCCTGCATACCAGGCATAAAGAGAAACAAGCTTTACTGCATGAAAGCAGACAATATAATGCTAAAACCCCACAAATTATGTATTTAACAGTAAATACTTAAGACTATGGTTTTTATAAGATTATATTTTAAGTGCCTTATGTTTCTCCAGAAAGTGTAATTGTCCTTTTCATGAAGCCAAACACTGGTTTGAAACACATATATAGAAAACACTGCCCATTAAAGCCTGAAGTTTTAACAATATTGACGTTTGAGAGTATTAGTTGCCACAACAATGATCAGATCAGGTCTCTTCTACCATCTCAGGAAAGAAAAAAATGTACTTAGTTACAGTAAGTAGAGATCATATCTACAACATCTGAGTATTCAATAAGAGAGAGCAGATTGCTATAAGCTTATCTATCAGCACAGCCATTAAAAGGTCATAGTTTGTTTTATGTTTAAGGAAAAATGCCTGTTAGAATTAATTCAGTTTAAAAAAACAAAATAAAGTAAGTGCTGAGAAGACAAATCAATATTTGCATTTAGTTCCAGTTCAGTGGTTTACATAAGATAAAACCCTGGTACCAGAGAAGTCAATAAAAGCTGCAAGTGCTTGGCCAACCTTTATCTTAACTTGAAGTTAGCTGCACCTGGTTTTGCTCTGTGTCTAGTATCCTTGAAAACAAGGGAAATTGGATTTAAAAATCTAGTTCCTACCTTCAAAATAAGCTTCACTTCTCAATATATTCTATCTGATCACAGAGCATAAGAGTAGCATCTACAACAGTTATTTTCATTAGTTTTCCTTATCCAGTGTTAAAAATAACAGGTATTCCAAGGCAAGTATTACATTTCCACTTTCTAAAACTGACTCAATGAAAACAGTGAATAAAGTGTTTTCACTAATGCAAATTTTTTTTTTAAGTTGAGCATTATAACAAACCTTTCATTTATAAAAACACTTCAATGGCCTGATTGTATCTGTAGTTAACAACTCCACTACACCCTTCTGATCACATTAACATTCACATTTAAAAATATCCATCCATCTTCTACTTACACTAGGCTAGGATAGGACAGCATACCAATACCTCCTCCACCTCTTCCCTATTAAGAAAGCAGAGCATGACTCAAAAGATACCTAGTGCAACAACTAGTTAATGACAGCAAACCAAAGCCATCACTTACACAGGCCAAGTCTTGTGTTCAGCACGTCACAACATTAGTTTTATGCATTAGCTATATTGTTTCCATTGATCAAAGCTAATTAGGAAAAAAATCGTGCAAAGTATTCAGAAATACAAAAACATATCATCAAGCATCACTGGAGTTTAAGAAGCTTATTTCAAGTCCAACCCAGTTCCTATGATTAAGCAACAAAGTCTGAAGAAATCAGACTATTTGAATTTTTCCCAGAAAAGTCAAGACTAATGAGCTCATCGACGCCAGTGAGTGTATTCTTCTCCAGCAAATACTAGCCAAGCCAAGAAGCTTTTCACAAGAAACAAAGATCTGTACAACCTGCTCAAAGTGATCTCATTTTGAAAGATGAGAGATTTTGCTCTTCTAGACCCTGCCACAAAAGAGTTTCTATTTTTAATCACAAAAATATGGCAGCTTAAATATGAATTGAAGTTACATGTGTCAAAATATCAAAACACTTAAAGCCGCATTAAGTCTAAAAATAGCCATCAAAAATAAAGGTGGATGAATGATTTATTTGAAGTATGGGGGAGACAGGAGAAAAAAATCCATCCACCTTGGGAAATTGTATGATACACCAGGAACAACACTAACACCTACATACTAAATTTGAAGATGAGTTTAAACACAAGGGAACCACCTTGCAAAAGAGTCCATAGCCTGATAGACTGGGAACAAAGAACTAACAGCCCAGTTATCTCCACTTGTACAAAAATAGTTTAAGATTAAGTATTATCTTTCCCAATAACACAAGGAGGAAGAAAACCTGAGGAGCTGCTAAGATCTTCTAGAAGCATAGTCAGAATTCAGGAGTTAAAAAATACTGATAATAAGATGAGACTATGGGACAACTTATTTATATTTTCTATCAATTAACAAAACACTGTCAAGCCTTTTTATGAGTATATAAATGCATACATAATTCAACTCCTCTTTATACAGAGAAGCTGAAAGTTTGCCAGAGTGAGAACAATTGAGAGCTTCAGCCTGAAAAAATCTGGACCATCCTGAAGGCCATAAATCTTTTGCCAAGATCAATTTTTTTCAACAAGAGACCAAAGCAATCAATAAAATTGACGGTGACCTCAAAGAGCAGTATCAGTACAGCAATGACTAGTGCAATTCAAACTGTACAAAAATTGTTTATATGCAGAGGAAAAGGAAGGGAAAGGCAACTTTGTAAAAGAAAAAAAACAAATCCAGCACAAATTCAATTAGCTTGTTTTTTAATGAAACCATGCTAAAACTCATTCCCAGCTTTAGCCAAGATTCATATAGGAATAAAGACTAATTAAAACATTACCATTCCAAAAAAATTCAACATTAAGGCCTACATAGATGGAAAGTCAAGGAAAGCTCCACAATTATCCATCTTCTTGCTAATCACTACTCACAGCTCCAGAATATCCACAATACAGCTCCTGCCCAAGTAACTGATCAAAAAGGGATAGTTAATAACACAGATGAGCAAGAGTCATACTGGATGTTTTAGGAAATGATAAATTAAGAGTAACAGGATTACAGGAAAATAGCCTGGGACATCTATTTCCACCGGTATTGTTCATGGAACAGCCCATATTTACACCTTACTACAAACTGCAGAATTCTCTTATCTGTGAAGTTGCACTGAGAAGTTCAGATCTTAGGTTTCCTGAGTACACTATGAAATTTAATAGAATACTTCTCTGTATGTTTGGATGACAAACATATGCACTGAAGTGACAACTATTCACCAGCTAGGGTTTATTTTTAAGGTCTTCTAGAAACACCTTAAAGCAAATGGGAGATGTTTAAAGTTAATAGAATACATTGTTACACATGGTTTCTACTAAAAATAGCTATTTCTTCATATGAATTAAATAAGCTTTAAGCAAGCTGTTTTTTGGACATACCTACGCATCAAAGCTTTGTATTAGACTAAAGCAAATCAAAGCCATGAAGAGATTGAGCTGCTTATTACAGCTGAGCATGTGCATATCATATAGGTAATACAAGAAAGGAACTTCTTACCTTCAGGTGCATCTGCATCACATTCTTTAGATACAAATGTCACATTCCTTGGCTGGCCATCAGTAGTTTTATTACTCTGCATTATAAATACAGAAAATTAGTACACTAGTCTACCAGCAATATTCTTTCATACACAATAATAGCCCCTGAAACAAACACATCTCTCAATAAATTATTAATTTTATAAAAAAGGCTTTGACAAACCTCTTACAATATTCAAAAGGATTAAGATTGGTTTTGAACACTATAGGCAGAGTAGGCTGTAAGTGGTACAAGGTGAACATTTCTAAATAAGCTTTCATTTAGGAAAAATTAATAGCTTGTGCTCTTTTCAAAGACTCATGAAAAATAAAAACTTCATCTCTGAAATTAAACCTTTTAATTGTGCATAAAATTAATTTGGAATTCAACTTTGGTGATGAAGACACCACAGAAGTATTAGGCTTGCATAACGATACCTAATACAGTTTACTACTGGTCTAAAAGCTAGATGATAGTATCTGATATACTTAAAAGCCAGAGCAGAGGAAGACAAATTGTGCTGAAGTGAATATTGAAAACCCAAATATTTCTGTTTAAATTTCTCAAATATTTGGTCAACTGACCCTTTCAGAGACTACATGAATTCTTTATGTACCATACTTACTTTTGAATAATCAGTGAATAATTTTAGCAGAGTCTAATGCAAATCCTTTGTACTACATTGATTTCTTCATACACTAATTCACTTCAAAGGGTCTCTATCTACTGTACTTACTTTCACCCTCATGATTTCCTAAACAGGAAGCCCTCTGAAAAAAATCAGTAAGGGTCAACACCTTTTCTCCTTCAGGTTGAAGAAACCATGTCCCTTAAAATCTACCAGAAATCAGTACAAGCTGGCACATAAGACTAAATGTTTCTCTGACAACTTAATTGACAAAGTTTAACAATATTAAGTAACTTCAGCTTTCACTCCGAACATTCAGGAGAAACAACCAAGTGCCTATCCTAAAAAGCAGCAGTTTGTATGAAATTCAGTTAGCTGCTCATACAAAACACATAGAAGCGTGGAGACCATTACTGCCTTAGAAGAAACAGATGCGAAAAGAGTACGAGTAGGCACAAGAATTAGGAACTGAAGTGGAACCAGAGGTAAGAGGACAATGTGTAGATAGAAACAATAGGATAAGAACAGAAGACATGAAATTTCAATTATTCACTGTACATGTAGCAGTAGTCCACCTCCAGGAGGTATTCCAACTGGCTGTCACCATTACAGCTTACACTGCCTATAGAAAGTGCTTCTTTCAAAAAAACAGCATTATATATTGTACAATTATAGAAGGGCATACAAAAAGCACAGAACAATCTCAATCTTGCCACTTCAAAATTGTCTTCCTTATCTTTGTTCATTTTAATTTTTAAACAGTAGAAATTTAAAATACAACACACAACAATAGCTAGACTTGCAGGTTTCCTTTGATAACATCTTCGCTTTTTCCCAGGTTTGATATCATTCTTGTACTCCATAGACACTCCTATAATTTAAGGCCTCTGACATATCCAGATTCAACTCCAAATGCTTTCCACAAGCTCAAGGCACTGGGGTGTACCCTAAAGTCATAAGATCAGCCTCTTCTTTGCTAGCAATCCCTTTTCTCCTACACAAGGCAAAACTTTGTAAAGGTCCACTGAAAGTTTTCTACCTTTTCACAAAACAGATATGAAAAAAAGTATTCCAAAAGAGAGATGTAAAGCATGTCATAGTATTAACCCTTCCTAATAAAAACTAAGAACCACATTTGCCATGCTAAGAGGAATATTAATCTCATTAACTCCATTAGCTAAACACCATTTTCGTTTTTATGTAGCTAGAATTTCTAACATTCAAATTTAAGATTCTTTAGTATATAAGTAGTATTACACAAAGCAAACTACACAAGTATTAAACAAAGCTAAAGTAGTCTGGCACAAAGCTAACTCACACAGAGAAGTAGTAAGTTGGAAGTTATTACTTATACTAAAGGGTTAACTAAAACCTAACAATACTTATGGCAAGACTCAGCAAGAGTTCAGTATCACTTCATCTAGTGAAAGACATTAAAGAAAAAAAAAAAATCACACCTTTGCCAGCACAGAATTGGTTTCTACATGCATGGTTTCTACATCTCTTCCAAGTAGTCCCTGAACAGGCCAAAATCTGCTCCCGAGTCCAGGGTTGCGATCCTACTATTTGCCCTATTCTCTCCTCTTAGGATTCTGAATTTCTACCATCTCATACTCACTGTAGCCAAGACTGCCCTTGATCACTTCTTCCGTGTTTTCAGCACCAGGTCCAAGACAGCATCTCCCTATTTCAGCTCCTCAACTGCCTGTGTCAGGAAGTTGTCACCAGTATACTCCAGAAGCCTCCTGGATTGCTTGGGCTCAACTGTGTTGCTCTTCCAGCAGATACCTGGGTGGCTCAAGCCTCCTATGAGGACCAGGGACTGTGAACATGAAGCTACTTAGAGGTATTTTCAGGGATCATCTTCCTGATCAGGCGCCTGCAGCAGAGCGTATCACCCATGCTAATCTGCCCTCTAACCCTAACCCAGAAGCACTTAGCTGGCTCGCTCATCCCAAGGCAAAACTCCAGGCATTCCTCTGCTCTCTCACATAAAGGTCAACTCTCCCTATGGGCCACGCCAGCCTGTCAATCTTAGAGCCCGCACCTAGCCATGGTAGCACCCCAGCCGTGTGAGCTATTTCACCATGTCTCTGATCCCAGTGAGAGTGGAAACCTGAAACTGCATGCAAACTTCTAACTCCTTCTTTGTTTCCCCTGCTGCATGCATTCGTATGCAGGCACTTCAGAGGCACCCAAGTTGCGCTGATTTCCCAGAAAATGTAGGACAGCTTTGCCCTTAATGCTGTCATCTCAGCACTTCTGTATTAGCATACATACACTTGAAGTAGAGCCCCTTTTGCCCTGCAGGGCACAGAAAATGACTGGACACGGAAAAGATGCAGAAGTGACAGCAGAGATGTGTCTACAGAACAATTCCTCAAAATAATTTACTTGGCGTTATGCAATAGAGCACTCAAGTCTCAGACATTTTTAGTATGAGTGTTGTCAGAGTAAAACTCTAGTGTTCCAGTTATCACATCCAGTCCAGAGCTGAAAGCAGGATGCCTCAAGGACAAGCAAGAGACAAACCCAAGTACAGTAACTCAGTGTCTGTGCTTCAAGGAGCTGACACGTTTTGGACACTTAAAATAGCAAGCTATCATATAAAGGGTTAGGTTACGGCCTATTACTTACATAATTTGTTCCTGCTTATGTTCAGAATCAAGAACGTAAAAGGATCTGTTTGCACACTTGGCCATCTAAGGGATACTTTCTGGCCATTTAAAGGATACTTCTGAATTCCTGCTGATAACAATGGAGACACTCAGTGTCCTGCAGCTTAGCTCCACTCCTCCAAATTGTCTATGTGAAGGCTGAGGAAGGAAAGTGACTGCTGCTGCTCTGGCCCTCAACCAGGGAAAAGTATCAGTGTCACTTACAGCAAGCAAATGCTGGCCTTCTAGTTTCTGTCTGGGCCAGTCAAGTCTTACAGGTCCACTAGGTAGAAACATCAGCAAGCACTGGTCTATCTTTCAGACAAATGGAAAAAGACCTGGCCTGATTGAACAGAAATAGCAATTACACTTCAAGTATGGGCAAAGTTATGTTTTTGCTACAAAGCTGAGAAGGTGGCCTGGATGTGGACAGAACTCTTCACCTTTGTGAAAGGCTATAAAGAGACTCACGGCTGTTTAGCAGATGTTACAAAGGTTGTCTTAAGAGATGAAACCAAGCATTCCTCAGTGTTTGAAGAGCTATGCAAGTTGACTAAAGCCTCAGTTGGTAAGGGCACAGTATCCAAAAGAAACTTTCAGAAGTTTCCTACAGACATCATAGCTGAAGACACTTTTGATTAATTGGGGACACATGGTTTGAACACTCCATTGGTCAAAGAGTTAAATAAAGAAAGCAGCCCAGCTCTAGCTAACATTAATAGCCTCACAAGAGCTCCGTTTTTCTACACATATTCAATTATCAGGAAAAGTCGACAGCACTTCAAAGTTAAAAGGTCTCGTTCAAGAGTAACAGTCTCCAAAGGAACCAGTTCAAGATTCAAACAGGTTTCTAACCTGTCTAATGCATCACTACAGATTTGGATTACAAATCAGTTTGACACGTTACTAGATTGGGAATTACTGTAGAGCAAAGAAAAGGGGGAAGTGCTCCTTTTACACACTGTCTTCATGAGCCACCAGATTCTGACATACATGCTTATCAGCCTACTCATCCACCACTAAGCTGACTTGGAATATTGCTTATTTATTGCTTGGTTCTATGCAGTGTTACCAGTGGTGTTACTTTAAATGATGAAATTGACTGTGGTGTGTACGAACAATGACCATGTAGACTGTCCAAGCAAACTGGTGCATACAGCTTCCATCTTCAGGAAGCTTGCCATATGCCCAAAATGTATTTCACTTGCCCAGTTCCTGCATATGTTCCTGGCTACTCCTCAGCTCCATAACAACCAATTCATAACTCTTAAGAACCTCTTCATTGCCAACATCCGCAGAAAAATCTGTTGCACCTCTTAATTCCCAGTCATCTCTCCTCATTTCAAAACACAAAAGTTTAACATCCAGTTATCAGGCTAGTCAGACACAGAAAATGTGTCTGATACAAGGTTTTCAGACAACATCCTCTCAAAGAATCTTTCAGAATGTATTTACTTGGTATGCCAGAAAAGTCCAGATGTATTTGACCCACATACTCTTTATGCTTCATGTTATCTTAACAATAAAAAGTCTCTACCCAGGTTACTTTATGCACTTTAAACACAGCTCTCTAAAATGGGACTTAAAAAGCTAAAGACCCAGGATGTCCATCTCAGCCATAATGGTTTTTTATTCCTTAAAAATGAAGAGTTGTAGCTCTACTCAACCATTCCAGCTAACCCTTCTTGCAGTGCTGACCAGAATTGTATTTCAATAGCTGTTTGAATGACATAAGAGCCACCCTTCTGCTGTGCTCCATTCTCTTGACCCTTTTCATTATGAACTATTTATCTATTTTCAGATACTATTTGTCATAAACAGCTAGCATGCAAGTGTTTAAGTCCCAATCTTTCTGCCCCCCTCAATATACACACATTTTATCCATAAAGCAAAACAAACTGCTAGCTACAGTCTCTGCTTTTCTCTTCAATCTTCCATGTTATCTGCAAGCTTTATCATGAAGGACTCATTTTCAGGTCACTGAAAGGCTTAAAGACTAGCTTGGTAGGATCCTTAATGAAATTGTCCTTCCCACCCTTCCACCCACAATGGTTCTGCACTGTAATTAGAGACATACAATCAGTCCACAATATAAAAAAAAAACCAAACCAAAACAACCAACCAACAAACTGCCTTTTGCAGGGACTTGAGCTCATAACTAATTCACATATAGCTATAAGGTGTTCTGGGCTACAAAGTAATCATGCCAGGAGTTCTATGAAACACAGCATAGAAGCAAACCACTTCCCTAAAATGATTTTTAGCTTAGTTTCTTGCTGCTATTGCCCTAATTCTGACAATGTGAGCCAATTTATAGATGCCTAAGCATGTTTATTTTGTATTAGTTATACCTAGCATAAAATCTAATACAAATGCATTAAGCTTTCCAAACACCAAATATTCAAGTCCTCTACAGTGATTCTATTATTGTGCTTGGATTGATATCAGGATGACCAGCCTCCCATTACCAGACACAATTTAGATATAAAGACAGCAGAAAAGTAGCATTTATTGAATCCTCCACTTCCTGCAGTGACAATTCTAACACATCCACCCAGCACGTTTAAGTTGATCAGGTTCTTCTTCTCTAGCATGTTTATGCTACTTCAACTTCAATTTCTCCTTGTAATTTTTTTGTTCAAAATATTCTGTGTCTACTCTGTTTAAACTGAAAGAATTGATAGTGATAAGTTACACATTTTACTAAATATTTTTGGCTGAAGAAGCTTGGTGAGTGACTGGTTTTTTTAAAGCAGTGTGTTTTCCTCCCAGAAGCACAGCTTTCTGGAAAACAAGTATTCCAAATGCTCAAAGCAACACTCAGTTACTTTGGTCTCATTTACATCCCTTCTCCCAACCACTCTGGCTCAATTGCTTTGTCTGTAGGATACCAGATCTTGGTAAACAGCTGTCCATAAAACCTCTCCAAATGCTTATTATGTGTACCTTTGAACTTCCCCATAAATATTCAGGGCTCCACTCAAACTAAGATGAAATACAAGAACTAAAGCCTTCAGGTACAGAAGATGAAAGACTTCAAAAAACCCCAAAATGTTGAAGTACACAAAAGTGCAATAACAAAAGCAGAGACTAATGTTAACTACTTAATCCTGGAGAAGATTTTATAGAACAAGAACTGCAATGAGTCTCATGAAGTTGGACAGTCCAAAGTGTCTGAAATGTAATCAATCAGCACATACTCCGCTTCATTCTGATTATTATCCTCTACTGTACCAAGTTATCTTTGTCATTTCCCACAAATATACACATAAAAACTATCAACTGCAGAACAACCACATTGCTTTCAGTCTATAGACAGCCTTACACACTAAAACTAATCCTCGCTGCAGTCACTCAGCAACCTAAGAGTGCCAGTACAAAATCTAGTGGAAGCTAGCAGCTGTTTTATCAAACGTAGTAAAGCAATACTCAAAGTTTTACACTGTCTGAAGATTATCTAGGAATTAATTTGTGTTATATATAGTACAACCATTTTCTGGCTAGTGTATTATCAAGAGACCTACTAGTAGTTAAAAAACCTGGCTACAAAGAGTCTTCAAAATTGAGAATGGGCCTGGCTTTAAAAGTTGCTGTAAACAGTACACTTTTGATACAGAAAGTAAGACTCCCCCCCCCCCCCAAGTCTTACATCTCACCTGTACCAGGTATTTTTGGCTTCCATACATTACATACTGAGGGGCAAGACTGTAGATCATATAACTTGTATGAAGAACTATCAACAGAAGTATCATGCAGAGAAACAAGAGTGCTTGAGGTCGAGTTTTTCCTCTCCTGATTTTATAAAGCTAAAAAACAGAAAATGTACTAATATTAACATAATGAAAACCTCTTTTTTTCCCTGAAGACATTTAAAATCCTCTTTAATTCAAGTAACAGTTTTAATTCTGCTGACAGAAATGGGAGGCTGCTAAAACTATCCTCTGGCAACTTAATTCCAATAAGCCAAAGCAGGTTTTCAGGTGTATTTACCTGAATTTCAAAGCACAGCTATTTAACCAAATTAATTGTTGTTTGTATTAATAACCCAGAACATTTATAAGCATGCAGTTACTAGCATGATTTAAATGGTGTTGCTTGTCACTGGTAACAAGCTGTGCCTTGGTTTTTCAAGGAGTTTTACGCCCTTCAGTCAAGGTGCGGTGTCATCTATCATGGAGGAAGCTATGAGAGAGTATTCCCAAGGCTCTGAGAAAATTTGGACACCATATGGTGGCATCTTTTCCACTTCACACTGCAGAGAATGATATAATCCCTTGTTGTTACCCTGTAGATACCACTCCATTCTGTAACTCCCAAAGGCTCAACCTGAGTACCATATTAGGGTAAAAAAGCTGGCAGCTGAAGGGTAAAAGATGGAAGACCAAAACCAACAGCCAATCTCACAACTCATTACAAGGACTCAAGGTCACCATGCACAATTTTGGGGTGACACCACACAAAAGGGTGACAGTATTAAAGGGAAAGTAGGCACAGAAGCAGGGAAATATTTAACCAAGCATCACAGGCACAAATGACATACTGTTGGATACAAAGCTGCTTTTTCAAATACTGTAACATATTAATTTGCATCATATTTAGATATACCATATCATCACTGTACTGTTCTATCTCTTACCAAGCTACATAAACTTGCTTACCACCTAAAAAGCAACTCAAGCATGCACATTTCAGATTTTGACCATAAAATTCATTAATACTTCCAGTATATCAGAATTATATGGCTTTAACTTAGAAAAGTCAGAAGCCAGAGTGCCACTGATTAAACACTTGAGTCAGCTGACCGTATTGCTTAAACTAAAACATCAGTTTTGGTCTGATAACTTAGCAAAACCAGAACGCCTTTCAAAAGCAGTGAGAACTGTACAATAGGCTTCTAACACTCATTAGACATACAATGCTGTTTGCAACATGCAGTACTTACGAAGCAGTACGTAAATAATAGCTATTTATTAAATATATTCATTGTCACACATTTGTTAAACATCTTACTATTATAAGCTAAACTCTTAATTCATATTTACCCTTATCCAGAAGAACCATATACCCATATTTCGAATCCCTGCCATTGAAGTGAAGATAAAGTACATAACAATAGTTGTAATAAGAATATAATCCAGTGGAAAAACCTAAAACAAGAACACAAGCAGTTAAAAAAAAGAAAATGTTCAAACTAGAAAACAAGCTCTTCCCCCACTTCAATCTAAATACCTAGTTTCTACTTATAGCATCTGAGGTAGTAAGAGTCCTTCCCTCTAAAAGTTTTACGTAGCTGGCTCCAAATACAGCTAATATGGCCTGCTGCTAATAGAACTTATACAATAATTCTGGGAAAGCAATGGATGATTTTTCTTAATTTAAAACTTGCCTTAATTTTGAAGTGTTATACAGTTTTAGGCCAAGAAATACTTAATTCTGTTCTGAGAGTACACTTAAAAGAAAGTCTGCAGTGGTAACAATCATTTTAGGACTGTATAGGCATTCTATTTGTGAATATTTCCGATTTGCATACAAATTCATAAATATAAAAATCAAGTTTTATATGCATTAATAACAGCTTGAGATAATACTGTTGCTGAACACTACTTTTCTCAGTAAACTGCAAACTTAGGCATTCAATAGTTCTAGAAACCATGGGGAAGCAATGCATTGTGCCAACCCATTACACCAAGAATATGGAAAGAACTCAACTAGGGGAGAATAAAGCACTAGCTTACATTAAGGCTTTTCTTTTTCTTAGCTTACCTATGACTGATTGCCAAATTTGTACGTGGCCTTGTTGCCTTCCAACCCTACTGAAGTTAAACAGATGTTTGTTCTTATGTAGGGTCTGTTTCAAAGACTAATGCTTTACTATAACATACATAACTGCACAGAGTATAGTATATTTTTCAAGGTGCAATAAATATATTAAAAAGTGAAAAAGTGCATTTATCTCACTTAAAGGCCATAAACTATCAAGTACACAAACAACTAGAGTGTAGCTAGGGCATGGGAGAAAGTCCATGATAACTACAAGTGATGTCATTCTTCATTGCCACTACATTCTCACCAGGTGAAAGTTAGTTTCAAGCACTACCCTCCTCCAACAACTGGCTTCCATCCACCCAAGATTTTCCTATCAGTATCTAATAACTAAAAGATTGTTAACAAGGAAGTTGCCTGGCTTTTACAGAATAAACATCTAGACAGTTTCATTTTAATGAATTAATTGGGGAGCATAGTTTGCCTTTTGATAGCTCACCAGAAAACAGAGGGGAACATCCTTACATATGTAGATCACCAATTTTTTACTTACTGTTTGAAGAATAGGTAACAGCATATTCAATGGATTGGTCAGATTAGTTCCTAAAATTATAAATCCTGAGTCGAAACCAGCCGAATGCAGAGCTTTGTCCAAACTGCAGTAATTAAGAAAAACTGGGTAAGTACTACAGCTCTCCCAGAGCTTTGTCTTCAGTTTAATTTAAAAGAGCAGCTCAAAAAAAGCTGAACTAAGCCCAGAGACTAACAGCTTTTTCATATCTATATAGACACAAGCTTTCTTTTACCACACTCATTGCACTTGTCCTATGAAAAGGTATATTGATTTCTGCATCTCCTTGGCATTTTAGCTTTTCCCTAGGTTGGGTCATAGAGCTTATTTGCCCTGTCTGAAAAACTAAAAATGCCAACATTTGAGACCTCTGGTTAGTGTCAATCTTCACTGAAATCCACCAGATTTGCAGCTGGCTATATTGCTTTCAACACCATGAAACAATTACAATGTAATACACATCATAATGGATTATACAAGTCATTTACTGCAAGAGTTTAAGCACCTGGTACCTAGCCCAAGAAGTACCTACATGCATTAAGATTCATTCAAGCAATCAGAATACTTCTGTAGTCTGAATTAAACTTCCTTAACATATACGCTTAATTTCTCTGCTGAATCAGAACTTTTCAGCAGCACGCAGTCAATCAAGCTGAACCGTGTCCTTTTTTCAATCTGTTTTATCACATTTTGCTTACTTTCAATATATACTATTATAATGAGAAATGCAGCTTTAATTACAGAAACATAGCATAGAAAAAGAAGTGGGATGACTCTTGAAGCAAACCACCCCCGATTTTGACATAAGAGCAGAAACTATGTAGTTTAAGTTGTTCAGGAAAATGCTGAAATTTACTTACTTTGACAAGAACAGAGAGACAGTGAAGAGCAGTGCCACTATGATGAAGAATACTCCCCACACAATCTAGAAGTAAAAATTTATTACAACTTAACTGAAAGTGATTGCAGTTGATACAAATGAAGACTTGTCTAAAGTTTCAATAAAGGACTAATGATCTTGGACCACCTCAGAGCTCAAACACACTCGAAACAGTAACTTTTCGGTAAATACTATAGAGAAGTGCCAACAAAAAGTTTACTCTGTCAAACAGGGTTTATGTCAACCGTTTGAAAAGTTGATTGTCCGAGATGAAAACCACCTCTTTGCCTGTTGAATACACTAAGCTCAGGATGAAGCATTAGAAGTACATCACGTGCTACAGTACAATACAGAAGTCTACCTGTAAGTCAAAAGTGACATTAGGAACACAGATGAGATGTTATCTCAAATGAACACAGCATGTAGCAGAAGGTACAACCTGTACTTGCTATATTATATGGAAAACCTTAACTGTATACATGCATGTGGGTTTAATTAAGGGAAATTAGAGTTTGTTTCCCTTAGCCACCATGCCTGCATGCTCACCTTCCAACAGGAGGCAACCTGTGAACAACTTACATGAAACATCTCACCTTTCCTGAATGAGAGCGCTCCCTTCTGTAGTGCTACTCAAACACTCAATAAGCAAATCACTTGGAGGGAGCGATTTAAAACTCAAGTCGCCAAGCCCAAATACCAGGTCTACCTTTTTCTTGCTTCTGCCTGCAAGTCATCTCAGTTACTCATCCGCATTGAGTATTTCAAAGCAATTTTCAAGGTTCAAGTTATAGAAATCATCAACTTCACAAAGTATTTTGACACAAAGGTTTAAGTCACCTAGAGATTTAACTCTGAAGTGATGTGAAGACTTGAGAATGGACTAGAAAAAATATAAAATGCTTATAAATAATACTAAGGTAGTAGGAAAAATACTTGAGTTTCAAGAAAATCTAGGTGAGTTCTACTTAAATACTATTATTCTAAAACACCACCTATCCACAAGTGATTAAAGTAAGATGAGATTACTATGACCACATCACTACCACCAGATAAAGGCCTCTCTTCTGGAAAAGATTCTAAAAGACCTTCCATACCCCTTTAGCTGCACTAGGCAAGTCATTTGCCCCACAATCTTCCTTGGGAGTGCATTCAAGAATTTGAAACCCAAAAAAAGTGTAACAGCTGTGGTTATTTAGCCAGCAAGTCATAAGCATAGGTAAGTACAGGTAAAAATTTTTTAAGGACCACTATAATTAAATGAAATACTGCTATTGTTTTTAAAATCAGCAATAGCAGGCTTTTTTGTAAGCTTTTGCACACTAATACAGAATTCCTGAGATACGAAATAAGAACAGAATTTCTTGGCTAATCCAAGGCAGGATATGAAACACTAAACTAAGTTTACCAGGAGTAAGCGAAGATTTTGTAGACCAACCATATCAGCAGTTAAGCTGGTTTTGCACATTCAGGTTTTTCATGTTTTAAGGACTAGATAAAAATAAGCTAACATCTTAAAGAGCTAAACAATTTAGTCCCTGAATATAGTCAGAGTATGAAAAGTTTGAGTTTATTTTAAACTGGAGGAATTCAGGCAACTTAACAGCAAGTGTAGAGAACCAAAAGTAATATTCTGATACCTGTACATTCCGTAGTCCCTATTTCCTTCTCATTTTTATCTTTGGAGGAAGCAGCCACCTTCTTTGAAAGGTGGCTTCATTTCTTTCAGTTCTTCTATGAATGGTCTGAATCCAGTAGATTCAGAGAAATAAGGTTGTTCCTTATGATCTTAATTAAGAACACAGGAAAGTGTTTTTATTATGCCTACCAAACACAGCACTTGAGCCAGGGACTTAATTCTCCAAGCTGTCCTCGACAAGAACACCTCCTGTTATTTTTCCTGGGCTACAAGCTAGTTCAGGAAGTTATTCTACAATTCTTTGGCAGGTTTTCTCTCTCACAGTCTTCTCTTTGGGGGGGTTAGGGGATGACATACAAAAGTGAGCCCAGATAGCAAACCCATTCAGTTACAGCTCCAACAGGTTCACTGTATTTTCCCAGAAACCATAGTCACGGAATATGTTGGGGTAAGCGTGCTGAACTTCCCAAAACATTATTGTTTTCAAATTGCTAGGCTTGAGACAACCTAGACAGACTTATTTCCAAATTCTATATGCAGGAACGCAATGCATGGTCTTCCATATGAATGAGGGAGTTTCATAGTTTAATTTTTTTTACTAACCTTAAAACTTGGCACACAGCCATCTTGAAAAGGTTAAGAACTTTATTACAGCTGCTCATTAAAGATATTCAGAGTTACAATGCTATTATTGTTCATTAAATTCTCAAGACAAGCTTCCATCTGCAAACTCAAACAGAGTATTAGAACATCGCTTATAAAACAGCTCAAATTATGTAGGCCTTATTAGGTATAGATTTAGAGACTGATACCAACTACTAACTCACATATTTCCACATATTTAAGTGTATTAAGATTTTACCTCTCCACAGCAAACTCCCACTAGGTATTAGCCATACAGGAAACAGATGTTTAAAACCAGTTAAGACCAAGAGTCTGAAGCTTGCATTACTTCATTACCTTCTGCCAACTACTGCTGGTAGACAGGTATTCGTATTTCCTCTGGAATATGTCTGTCTTCTGAAGTGATGCATAACACTCTTAGACATAGATAAATGGTTGAAAAAGCACTCCTTTTCCCATGTTAACCTCAACTCCAGTCCCATTAAATACGAGATTGAAAAGGCTTGTATTAAAGACCTTCATTCTACCTTAGTTCTTCCTGTATTTCCACAGTGCTATTAAGACTACTGAACCACAAATGATTTGCAATTAACATGAACCTACGTTTACACATTTTCAGAGCATCAGTTGACTTAGGTCTTTCACAGAAGGGATCCTCCTCATGTTCTTACCTAGATTTTCCTCCTACCTCAACTGATTACAGACCAATCGACACCTCATTTCTAGCCTATTAACCAGCAGTTGGCCAACGATTAGGAGAATACCAACGCTCAGACTAGTAGTTGAGCTTGCAACTTACACAGTCCAGCTGAGCCTTATCAAGTGGTATCAACCTGAATTAAACTAAAACCATACCTCCAGTTGGGTATCACTTGGTATCTGGGTAAGGGAAAGAGTAAGTACTCCCCCCCGCACCCCGTCAAAGCCCAAGATAGGCTAGAAAAAAAAAACAAACAAAAAAACCAACAACATAGCAGCAGGAGCTATATACTCACTGTTGCCTTCTACTCGTCACCTATAGCAAAGGACAAATCTGTCATCTAGAATCTTATTGGGACACTACTGTACTGTTGTTTGCTAGCTTTGAACCAACTAGAATACCTTCAAATATTCTAAATACACTTAGCCATGAAAATTTACAAGATAACTTTGCTTTGTGTCACAGCGTAAATGAGAAAGAATCCAAGCCCCTGAGAACATGAGTACATGCTCAACTTCAGAGCAAAGAACAGCACTTAATCAAACCTCTTGTTCTCACAGCAGGACTATTCATCAACAGATGCTGAAAAGCTTTTACTATTAGAACAGGCAAAACCAAAAAGCCTGGGTTTCAGCCAAACAACACAGAGAAATTTAGTAAGGTCACCACAAAAAATAAGAAGAAAAGAGAAAGCAGCCCTTGATCTTTATTAAGAGAAGTCTAACTTCCAATGCAAGACAATCTTATTTCCTACTCCCTAATCCTTTTGAAAGCAGGACCTCAAAGCAATGGTACCTCAAGCTATATTACCTCCTCCACTACAACCAGGTTGAACTGCTCCATTGCCAGGCCACTTCCTCACATCCCTCAGCTACAAAACATAGACCCCATACCCACCTGTACTCAATCATTTGCTACAGAACAGGTTTCAGAGCTGCTGCCTTGCACTTACATCACTTTGATCACCTCTACACATCTACTTGGGTGTTCTAATCTACGATCTGTTGTGCAAGCTAATATACATACAAGTAACTGCAAAAAAAACCAAAACAGTGAACCATGCTTTTATGCAAGACTGCAGATACTACAAAACAATGAGTTGAAATAATACGTACTAATACAACTTACACTGCTGCTCGCAATGAGTTCCTTCAGCATCTTAATAGAAAGCCTCTGCACAGGTGAGTAAGGAAGCAGCTAAAGCAGAAGACAGTAAGAACCAGTATACTTAAAGCTTTGGTATACATTTGAACATACAGGATTAAAAGACATGGCTAAGCAAAAACCAAGACAAAAATGTCAATATATAGGCATTTCTCAACAGTAAAAATGGAAGTATGCTATTTCTAGGTCATAGTGAAAAGTTGAATTTCATTTCAGTTTAGTAAGTCAGGCCAAATAATTTAGAAATATTCAACTGATTAGTCTATTTTTCCACTGCTACTGTACATAATCAAGTCACAAGCTGGTAAGTCTTTTCTGACATTATTCATGTTCTGCTTACACCATTTTCCCTGGTACCTTCCTTCAACTTCTTAAACATTCCCCTGACCCCTGCAACATCCTTGTTTGAGTTATTTGGAGCTCTTCACCTCCTACCCCTCGTATACTCACCCGTCCAATTGTTTCCTACAGCAGTACTCACGTACCAATAGAAAAAGAAACTGTGAATCTGCTTAGGACAGCTATTCCATGAATTTGAACCAACACTGAGGCAACACAAAAATTTAAAGCAGCAGTCATCCTCTCAGGGGTGGTATTCATTAACAGAGTAAAGAAAACTGGTGGCACATTACTGAACAAGTACACCAACTGAGAAGCAAAGCTGGAATCCTCACAGTGAACACTTACTATTTGTATTGGATTTACATGGCAATGTTTTGGTATCAGGGGGGCTGTAGGGGTGTCCTCTCTGAGGAGAGGCCAGAGGCTGTTTTGCACTAGACAACGCTGTTTCCAGTTGGCACCAACTGCCCCGCTACTGGCCAAAGCTGACCCAGCAGCAAAGCTTATGGCCCCTCTAGGAAAACATATCTAAGAAAGGGAAAAACACAAGAGTGAGAGGAAAGAATGAGAAATAGCCCTGTAGACACCAAGCTCAGAGAAGGAGGTGCTGCTCTAGACAGAGGAGCAGACATCTCCCCCCCAGCCCTTTAAGAGAGCCATGCTGAGGCAGATAACCACGCTCAGCCCATGGAGGATCCCACACCAGAACAAGAAGATATTTTCTTAAGTAAGCTGCAGCCTGTAGAGATCTCACATGCAGAAGCAGGTTCTTCTGACAGGAACTACAGCCCATGGAGGAAACCCATGCTAGAACACCGACAAATTGCGAGGAGAAAGCAACAGCAGAGAAGAGATGTTACAGACTGATGGCAACTCTCTATTCCCCATCCCCACTGGGCTGCTCCAGAGTCAAGACTGAAGGAGTGAAGTCAAGCCTGGGAAAGAGTGGGGAGGGGCAGGCAGGTGTTTTAAATGATCTTTGTTTTTCACCATTCAAATCAATTTTAATTGGCAATTTTCCTCAACTCTGTTTTGCCCATGACAGTAACTGGTAAGTGCTTACCCCGTCTATCTTGACCCACACATTTTTCCAACTTATTTCCTCCCCCATCCTGTTGATGGGGAGGGAGAGAGCAGCTGGGTGGGCATTTGGCAGCCAGTAAAGTCAACCTGCCAGCACTATTGTGTGACACAATCTACTTCCCAGGAGGTTTTAGGTAACCTGGCAAACATGGGTTAAAAATTATTTAGATGAAGCAAAACACTTACTACTAAGTTATCACTATGTAAACTTTGGACATGAAATATTCACACACCTTGCTTGTCACATTGCCAGCCTCCCTGATGTAGAAGATGCAGCTGTGAATGCAGGAAGAAAGCCTGTCAGTTTAGCCACACCACTTTTGAGGCAAGTAGACTGACTCCTGACAGCACCTACAGTCTGCACTAACACTCTGCCAGCATGGCTGTTATCCAAGCAACTGCCTACAGTTTCCCCTCTTTCAGCTCTCTCCACAGAAGTGGTGGGGTAATCAAAAGCACATTAAAAAAAAAGGAATACCCTAGCCCTCCCATCCTCAAGACAGCATTAACTGTACCTATGCTTCTCTGAAGGCCTTCAGCAGCAGGTGGAGAGACTGACACATCTATACAAAGTCCTCATTATCCTTAAGATTAGATAGGAGAACAGTTTATCTCTCTCTTGCTAGCGTTCAAGTATACCACTCTCTATTTATCAAGAGAACAGTGTTCTCTTTGTAGTAGCCTCCATATACTTGGAGTGATGTCAATGCCTTTAAGTCCCCGCTTAAGCTAAGCCACATGAGCATGCTCTGTCCACACAGATCTCAATGTTCAAAACAGAGCACTTCATTTTCTTACATTACTCACCTTAGGCATCTCTTCAGTTGGTAAACAACTGAAGTACCCCATGAAAAAACAGTGGAATACTCCCACCTTACCATTGCTGAATACACTTCCATGTTTCACAACCTGTAGTCTTGTTCATATATTGAGCATATATAATTATGTGCTCTGGAGGTTTTTTTTTCCCTAAACAGTTTTTATACCTATCCCTAAAGCATACCATATTTCTCTTGCTGCTGAGAGTATCAGATGAAAGTGTGAGAAACCATAATAAAGGAAGGAGAAGCAGTAGATTTTCTATCTACAGGAAATGTTACATTTCGTAGAAAGAAATTAGACTAGTGTGACATTACTTGACAACCCATGCTGACCATTACTCATTTCCTTGAGATCTTCCACGTCTTAATTTTTCAATTTAGTCAAAAGCAATAGCTTCATCTTTGAGTAAAACAGTTATTCTCAAAATTTACTTTAATCCATGTCAAAGAAAGCTTACTCTTCAGAGAAAAAAAAAGGTTTGGCTTTGTTTAACAACAGATCACATGCTAATAGATATTTAGCAATAACAAAAAGTTAAAGCAAGAATATAGGTGGACATTATGCAAAGACAATATTATCATGGAAGTGTGAATGTAGACGCTAAGTTGACACTGTAAAAGACCTCCAAGACTAAGTGCTATTCCTGAACACGTATTCTGTTCTATCAGTCCCAGTAAGAGTCTGCAACTCCAATAAACCTGACCATCCCAAACACAAAGCAGAAATAGCATTCACCATATCTAATACTCGCCTCACAACAAATGGCATTTCTCTTGAAGTGTGAGAAATGGCCATTCTTGAACAATAATATACAAGTTGCACTAAAGACAGAAGTATTGTAAAGCAATAAGCAAAGCTAAGCTGTCTGCTGTACTTCTACATTGATCAGAAGTATATGTGAATATTAAAAGATTTCTTCTTCTTCATGAAAGCCACTAACTGAATGATTGACAGGTTATATACGTGCAAAGACAATTCAAATGTTATTAAAATAACAGTAAAACAGTCCTGCAAGAGTTAAGATATTATTAAGTGATGAACATTATTACTTTCACAGGACAGTTCAAGGAAAAGTCAAAGTAAACAAATTTTGTAACACACTTTATAGTACAACCCTACTCCAAGTGAAAAATCTGTCAGGAAAAATTATCCACCTGCAACTCCCCTTTAGTCTGATTCTTCAGTCAACAAGTCACAGTGACTGTCACAGTTATGGAGAAAATAAATAGCATTCAAACCACAAGAACAAAGAGACACTGGAATACCATGCTGACCGTAAGTGATAATCTGTAAGTAACTAATGATATTGTACACTACCCTATGAGAAGACAATGAACTGTTAAAACCCTACAGACAATAGTTATGGCCAGTGCATTTCCCAAATTTAAGGTTAATGTGAAAAGTTAAAAGAAACTACACAAGCTATTTTGAATCAAAGGAAGAGTCCAAACTGTTAAAGTGAACAGTTAGGGATATTTGTCCTTTCAATGAAAGGGCTAGGTCTAGATTTCTAAAGTACCATAGAAAGATAACTCCACTAAGAATTTCGCACTGAAAGCTTCTGTTGAACTGCAATTTTAGCCCATTTCCATTCGTACTCAGCATTAACAGTAGCAATGACATTAGAGGAAATTGCTTATAGCTCCCCCCCCTCAGCTTTTCAAAGTGCAGCCTACAGTTTCAAGCAACACTAAAATTTCTTCCTACATCTAGTTGGCAAAAAAATACTTTATACAGCAATACTGTTCCATAAAAGCACTGGATTTGAAAACCAGTTATCTTCTAAAAATCAAAGTCCTAAGATCAAAAAGAGACCAGGATCAAAGCTTTGCCCCAGTAATAGTCTCCTTTGCACCGGTTAAGTATCAAGATGTAAGTTCTATACAGCTAGCTTACTACTGACCAAGTAATTACTTGGCAAGATACTCATTCCATATGCATATATTCTCAAAATATCTCTCACTTCTGCTGGCTACATGTAATTTAGATTAACCTGAGCTACCTGACAGCTATAGAGTTCTTCCTTCTCTTCTTCTCATTTTCACATGCCTGAGAAAAGACAAGATACTCAGATTTTCTACGGCAGTGGCAATATAGTAGATCAGCTAGGATTTGCTCCTTTTCAATCTTAATCATATTTTAGGCAAAGTAAAAGGTTTTCCAAGAGCTCAGAACTTGCTATAGGGCTGTCATTCTGTAGTATAATAGTAAACAAAAACATAAGCAGTTGGTATTCAGGATGGTAATTGATAAACTTGACCTATGATTTATATGGGAAGAAGCTGGAAGTTATTCCAATTTAAGTCTCAAAAAGTGAGACAAAGTTTTACCTTCAGAGGTCGGATAGCTTCACAGAACTTCGTCCACCAGCTTTTCTCAATAGACTCCAGATGCCTCTCTCTTCTTCGAAGTGTCCTTAGTCTCTCTTCCAGTTGTTGTACAGTCCGTCTATCCCTTGATGCCAAAGGCCGACCATCTCTGCACTGGTTACCAAAAAAATAGTGCAAGAGATCAAGGAACATTGAATCAATAGACTTAACATCTAGTTTAATGAGCTACAACAACTCTAAAGACTTTGTAGTAAATAATTCACACTGTTTCTATGCATAGCAAGAGTATGAAGTACAAAAGTCACAAGCTGCAACAAGAGGAATTCCTATTAGGTGGTAGAAAACGCTCTTCACAATGAGGATGTTAAAAAATTTTACCAGGGTGGGCAGTCTTCATGGCTAGAAACACTTAAAATGCCCAGATGAGATCTGAATAGCCTGATCTAACTTGAGAGGGGTCCTTGCTTTGTGTAGAGGGTTGAACTTGACACCTTTCAGAGGTCCCTCCCAATCAAATTCCATGATGAAGCCAATATATGAAGCTTGGCATCTGTATTTTCTTTCCAGCATTCCACTACAGATACTCAGCTACGTTTCTTGTACTTGCCGTTCCAAAAATTATTCTTACAGAAACCCAAACAAGAAGCACCATTACCCCCAAAATTACTTGAGCATACCAGATAATTGTTTGTTTGATGATTATGTTTAAGAATGTACTTTAATTCTGTGCCTCTAAACACTGAGCAGGCACCATCGCACTCTGTTGTAAATCGAGTAGCAGATCCTTAAGTCTCAGTTATACACTAATAAGCAAAAGCAACAAAATGGGCATTAGGTAGCTGAACCAAAATTGTTTCCAACATTGATGTCATTGTACAACAAACTGATCCTTAAATAAAAAAGATTCTTATAGTTTTAGTACATCTCCTACTGTATATTTTTAAATATTGAAGGTCCCTATTCAGTTTCCTTCCCCTCTTATTTTAAAAGAGCCTTCCTGTAAATAGTGAAACACTTCACACCCAGTGAAGTTAAAGTGAATCTATTTTAGATATATTTCTCAAAGGTTACAAGACTACGACCACATTCTAGGCACATGTAACACTTAAATTGGAGATCACCATGTACTTTTAACAGGAACATATTCTCCATACCCTGTATAGCACCTCAGTGACTTGAAAAGACTTTTTGAAAACGGTCCAAGCTCCCAAGTTGCAAGTCCAAGCTTCAATTACTTAAGACTAATGAAATAAAGCTACCAGGTGTACTAATAGCAGAAGGCCATCCTACATCCTGAATCTTTTCATTAGATTAAGTAGCATACTTTCATGCTTCTAGTTTTCACTGTACATTACTCAGTAACACTCACTTTTTTCATGACTTCATGCAAATGTAACTGAAGATTTCAATTAGACTGAGGCAGAATCCTAATCATAATCCATAAGCCAAAGAAAGTTAGTTTATACTAATGGTGACATTAAAATATAGATGTAACAAAGACTTGCTACTTTTTGATCCTATTTGTTTGCTAGATCGAACAACAAGTCCAGTTGCTTGCAAACTGTCATAATCCAACATAGTCTTCTGTAGTAATGCTCCATTTTTCAGAGGTTTCTCATTCTTTCTTATATTGATTTCAGTAATAGAGATGCCTTTGTTGTAGTAGTAGTCTGTAGAAAACCAAAACTTCACAATTTAAACTGGGGAGACTACTTCTTAGGTTTCACTATGCAACAAGGTTTCTAGAACACTGCAGGTGCCCATACTGTGTAGAGATAGTCAAGTACCAAGAGAAGACTGTTAGGGAACTGTTTCAACACTGCTGAGGTCTACTATCACAAAGCACAGGACAGCCCAAATAGACTGCCAGGATGAAAGTAATGCATTTTAATGCCCCCTCCGCCCACTCAGGGTTGTGAAAACACTGGTCAAACCATTGCCTGCAACAGGTTGGGAAAAGGGTGGGAGATTTCCCCTAGCATCTTGTATGTAAAGGAGAAATCTTATCCTCCTTCAGCTTGTGCTCTTAGGTTTTTATGTGTCCTGCTTCCATTAGGCACAGTGCTTCAGTGAGCTGCAAAGCCATCATGGGTTTACAAATGGCATTAACATCCTCGGGGTGTTTAGGATTCAGAACAGAGTTCCATATGTACGCTTTTCATAAAGAAGTGATTTATAACAGCAAGGTACATTAACTGGGAAGCAAGAATATCTGGGACTGTTATTTATTCATAAAGATGATTAATAGTTTGATGAATCTAACCCATGACAGCTCCATGTGGCAAGTATCCAGTGCTGATAACATTGAGTAAGTATCAACAAATTGGATGCCATATCTGGTAGCAGACTAGGTTATTAGTGAGGTTAATATTCTTACCTTCTACAAAGTATCTCTTCCATATATCTCAGCAGGACTGGGGTAGTTTAAGTTTAGCTCACCAGCACCATTATTAGCTAGACAGAAGTAACTACTGCTGCAGGACTGAAAGAAAACCTAATTGCTACTACAGAAGTGACCACATTTGTTTCCAAATAACTCAAATAACTGCAAGCTAGTCAATTCTGACTTACTATTCTTTCTGGAACAAAAACTCTCTATGGCATGACCATAAACTAGTAAGCAAGCAGGAAAAAAGTCATTAAGAAAGTGAGAACAGTGAAGACTATACCTTTGATTTAATCCTTAATAAGTGTTGCTCTACTTCTTCAATATCTTCAGTGTTCTCTAAACGTTCATAAGCCGCACTGGTAGTTCCTTTTATCAAGTTTAGAGGCAAAGCTGACATACCATAAGCCTAAAATAAGAAAGAAACATACATACTCAAATTCTCTGCCATACATTTTGATCTGATAAGGCTGCTTTATGTTGACGCTATAAGGTATCACTGATGGGCCCCCCCCCCTTCTATAGACTTGTACCAAGGCAATCAATTCTTTTCCTTTTTGAAGCAAAACATAACAAACATGCTATGCAGATTCCAGCATCCCACATTGTTCCAATGGTACTTAGCATCCCACAATCACTGAGACAACAGCATGCGTTAAGATTTCATATAAGCATAGCCCACTGAAGATTTATCAAACTAGCCGTGGGGTTTTTATCAAATAATTTAGCTTGCGAAAACCTTACCTTTCCCACCTTAGATCAAAATCAAAACATTATGTAATACAGGAATTTCTAGATATTGAATTTAAGTAGTTTTAGATGCAAAGCATACCCAATTTCTTTGTAGCCAGTAGTCTTCAACTTACTTTTAAAATGAAATTATGTAGAAAGTTGCAGTAAAAAGACACAGAAGAAGCTAGGTGAGCACCTAAACTCAGTTGCATTCCAAGACTGCTTAGATACCTGTTCACATTCATACATTTTGTTGGCATTTACTCCCAGTTAAGTCCTATACCATTTAAAGGGTTTGTCAGGTTTTATGTCAACATTATGCCCAGATTTTTCCAATGCTAAGTCTGTAATCTTTCCACTACCATAAAAGACAGATATTTGAGGTGAGGTAAACAAGAAGAAAATGCCACTATTTCTTCCCTGCTACCTTATGAGTCTTATAGATCTAGGCCAAGGTCAGAAGTGTCTCCAAGCAGTTTAGAGACATTAGCCATTGGCTTTTTTTTTTCTGTGGGTGGGAGGCTGTTGGTGATAGGTTGTTCTCAGTGCAGAGCTCAGCAGGAACATTACTCTTCTCTTAATCACAATTAACACATGCAGTTTTACTAGAGTGCTTGATATCTGTACATTTGCTAACTTCAGAAATGAGCAGTTTTCTAGATTTTCACAGGAATACCACTCCCTCCTTCGAGCACAGCTTTACATTTAATACTGAGAATAGATTTAACACAAATGCTAGCGTGTAATAAATGTCACCATACATGCTGTCAGATCACATGAGCTTTCTGTACAGAAGACTTGATTTCACCTGCTTAAGAACCTACTTAGACATACTAATGTCTCATACATTATACTCAAAGCAAGCCACTGTCCATTTTTTTTGGTGTATTTTTCAACATGCCATATATCCTGCCACCAACACCCATTTCTAAGCCCCTGTAACAAAGGGGTCTTATTTACTATTATTGTAGCTCAAAACCACATTAACTATTTAAATTAATAGCCATTTCAATATAAATAGCTGACACTGAGCCCACAGACTTCAGTTTCACTCTGCAAGTGACAATACTGCATGATTTCAAGAAACATTCCTCCAATTATTATTTCTCCAAGTATTAGGCTACAAAAGCACAAAACAGAAGTTTAGCAGTCTGACAACCTTGTTCACTTATTGTGGAATTAGGTTTCTTATATTCAGAGTGACAATTACCAGTAAATTCTTGGAACAGTGCCAGTTAAGTTCAACAAGCAGACAGCATGTATGTCTCTCAACAGGCTTCAGTCCCAAGGAAACAGTGGTACCTGTTAAATCACTTCAAAGCATTTAAGTAAAGGTAGGAGAAAAGTATTTTCCTTCAAATACTTCTTGAAGTATATATTAGCAAAGAACACATTCAGCTAGATCTTTGACAACCTGTACTACATGACTTTCTTTGTGTAGCTAAAGTATTAGAACTGGTTTTATCATAGACTCCTAGAGAATAAGGTAGGCTATTAGATATCTGCTCAGCATTTCAGGACTTCACAGCTGACATAGCCTCATATGTCACCCAAATATACAGCCAAAAAAAAAAAGAAGAGTATTTGCAGCACTGTTTACAGACTGTTCCAAATAAAGTTAAACTCTATTTTTTCAGCTACAAAAGGTAACTGGTAATTTCAGTCCCTGCCTTAGAGCTTTTTGCTGTAAAAGCTATACAAGGGAAGGACATCTCTTATCACAGGCTAGTGATGGCAATGAAATTTCATGCTTTCCAAGACACTCCAGAAGTTGTGGTTTGAACACAGCTATACAACCACAGAAAGGCCTACCTACAAGATTAACTACTTCAGGTAAGGAAAAGAATTTAACTTAGGCTGCACTTTACAACTCTGTCCATAAATATGGCTCAGTTCTCCCTTTAGAGAATCTCCTTTGAGAGCATTAAGCTGCTTTGTTATCTACAGGAGCTAAAAAGCAGTCTCCCCCAATCCTCCTCTTCTCTACGCTGAAGATAGAATTTCTTCAACCTTTCTTTATGTGTTGCATTCTCCAACTCCCTAATCACTTTCACAAGTCTCCACTGGAGCCTCTAGTTTTCCGTTTCTTAAGCTAGGGGACCAAAACCAGACACAGTATTCCCAGATGTGGCTTTGGAAGTGCCAAGTACAGTGGAATAATCATGTCCCTTGACCTACTGGCTATGTTCTTGCTGATGCAAACCCAGGAGACTGTTTGCCTTCCTGCTGCAGGGCACACTGCTGGCTCATGCTCAGCCTGCTGGCCACTAGGACTTCCAGGTCCTTTTCAGCAGAGCCATCCCCCAGGCAGTCAGACCCCAGCATGAACTGTCGGTTGGAATTAATCCATTCTAAGAGAAGACCCTAACATCTGCTAAACCTGATACCATTCTTGTCGGCACAATCTTCCTACCTGTCAATGTCTCTATGGTGGCTCTTCATTCTATCTTATCTACTTCTCACAGTTTGATATCATTCTCCAACTATATGACTATATACTTAACCCAACCATCCAGATAATTTATGAAGACTGAATAGTATTGGGCCCCTATTGACACTGAAGAGTTCACTCAAGTCTGGCTGCTAGTAGTGTAACTCCAGAATTTAGGTGAAAGTATAAACACCATTCAATTTTGTAACTAGAATGCAGGCTGCAATCTAACCAAGGTCCCTCTGTGGAACCCAAAACATTTCCAGCCACAGCCATAGACATTCAGTATGTAGAACCAAATATAGTAGAGAGATTGCTATGACAGCAGACCCACATAATTTTATAAACCTAAGTTTAGAAGCAATGAGATTTCACCCTTCAGCAGAGGCTTCACCTGTTCTTCAAACAGCTATCATGAACTAACAGATATCAATTATTTACTCAACAGAAATAGTTAAGGAATAAAATTTAGAGTTTCAAATCTTCTAAATCTAAGTTTCTACAAAGCAAACTGCAACCCTTAAAGGGATACATTGTTTTGCAGATGTGAATTATATACTTGAATGTCAAGCTTGCTCTACTGATAAAGGCAGTCTAAGTTCCTTCCTTGAATACAAAAGATGCCAACAGTGAGATGATTATGCAAGTAAGCCTCCCATCATCAGCGGGGGAAAAGCCACTTTGGTCCTTCAAGACAACAAGATATAGAATGAAGGAGAGAAAGATGAGTCATCTCATGTGATGTGTCACAGGTCTGAACAGAAGCTGTATTCGCTCAGTTTCAGGGCTGCATCTCCCTTCAGGCTGATGTAGAACTTCAAGGCTGCCCTGAACAAAGTTTTAATCCCCTGGGCTAGTGCAAGTGTTAAGTTATTCAAGGACTACTATTTTGGGCATCTGCAACTCAGCAAGCAAGCAATGTATTGGAGATAGCACAGGAAAACCAAAGCTGGACACTAAAGCCAAGAGAGGGGCTTGGTCCTGAGACACATTGTGGGTTCAATTATTAGAATATGCATAGAAACAGATCAGAAGAGCCTTTAAAGTAGTTAGGACAAGTTAATTTACACACATGAATTTTGATAAAACAACTAATTAAGTCTTGACATATTTACACCACTGAAACAATAGTTTCCAGGACTTATTTTTAGACAACCTTTGGCTAGAAGCATTAAGTCAGATAAGATACACTGCACTGAAAAATAAAAACAGTTATCCGAACGTAACAGGCAATTACAGCATACATGGTTGTTTTCTCCACATAGGTTCTTCAAAATGCACTGAATCTAGTACTAAACACTAACTGTTCAGGCTGGTATCTGATAACACATGCTGCAAGGTTAGGTCTTTAAAGTCTCAGGCTGCTATCTCTGCTGTTACTGACTGCCTGATCAGCTTCATTGAAACCCCATTTTACAGTAAAAAAAAATTCTAAATTTATAGTTAAAACAATTTATTTTGGAGAAGGTTCCCCTCTCTTGAATCCCCACAAGTGATCCATATAGATCACCCCCTATCAGTTAGCTTAAGGGCTGGAAAGCCAAACCCTAAGAGCTCACTACCTAGGAAGTACCAGTTAAGGTCATCATCTGTGAGCAAGTGTCTCATTCTGATTTGAGCATCTGCCCACAGGCAATACAGATAATATCTCTGGATGGATGAAGTTCATATTTATACTTCCTAGATTTCTTGAAGTAGGTGGCCTTCTACTCTAAAGAGAAAACTAAAAACCAAAACAACTTAAAGCAACAGAAAAAACAGCTTACCTATCCTATGAAAAGAACAGTCTAAATAAAGCTCTTCAGACTTCTTCCTTATTTGTTATTCACAGAAGCAGTAGCTAGGCCTGAGACAGGAATTTGCAAAGAAACCTGTCATCAGCGAAGCAAGAGCCTGTAACTCACATGAAAGCAACAATTCAATACTGTTTATGCAGTATCAGTAGGCATTGAAGAACAGCAAGAAGCATACTCTAGATATTCTCTCAGCATGCCATTGAACCCAAATATACTCTGTGCTCCAGACAGAGCACTAAAATACCTCAATAGATATTACATGAGCATTCCTTCCCATTTGCTTAATCTTCACTTCTCCTGTATCCCCTTCTTTCCCATTCTGTCTGCAGTAAACCTAGCTATTCTCCTCTCATTCCACAGTTAAGATTCAGAAAGAAGAGTTGCTGTTTTTATCCTTTGGTCTCTTGCAGACTCAGTATCTTAAAACACTTTAGACTTGCCAAACTCACATAGCCCATGGCTAGATAAGGGAATAGCCTCCCTTCTTATTAGTTACCAGGTATGTTAATAGTCACTCATAAGCAGAAGACAGAAAACAAGTGAAGTTGAGACAAGTTGTAAAATCATGTTTTACAGAAGCTGCAGCATGCAACTATGTCAAGGATAAACCCTTGAATATTAAAAAAATTCAGAAAGTTTCTCCACTGGGAACCATAACTGCTAGTTTAACATTTTTAAATTGCACAAGGTATGACACAGTTGCACTGAAAAGGGTGTATTAAGGTGGGAACACATAATAATCAGCCAGATCAGCCATAAGGAACACAGAAAAAACACACTGAAATTAATATAGCAAATGCCTTTAGAAAAGAGTTAAATGAGTTAAAGGTAACTTTGAACACCTAGTGCAAAAAGCCTGAAGCCATGAGGCATCACAGTTTAACTAAAAGTTGATTATGTTCCACTTTCTACATCTGCTATGTTCAGCTAAGATATGGTCTAATGATTAACTTGTGGCCCAAACAGGATAATCTCTCCTTTTTAGAGATCAAACAGAACAGGTAAGTTGTTTCTGATCAGCTTGGTACACAACCAGCACTGTAGTTGAAGGTAGTTCAGCAACTTTTTCGGTTCAAGATATTTAAGAATTAAACGTGTGATTTCAAGAAATTATCAGAAAGTACTTGTGTAGCACAGCAGACAGACTCCCCATTCCATTTATTTTTAGAGGTTCATATATCAAGCAGATGTGGCTTTTAAGCGCTATCACTGAGGTGCTTTAAAAGGTATATATATATATTCTTGCACAAGTGTAGAAATTAATACTGACAAACATTTCTTGCATAGCACTGCCCTCTAGCGAAGTCACATGAAACAGCCAAATAAAAAAGAAAACTCTATTAGAGGCACAAGAAATGCCCACAACTTTCAATATACAAATATTAAAATTCCGATTTTGTTACAACAGCTTGTTTCAAGGCTTCACCTGAAAGTGTGACCATGGAGGACAAAGTGTTCAATTCTACCAACTACACTGTGATCAAAAATGCATCTATTCAAGTTAAACAGCTAAACTCTAGTTCAGGATATGCAGTGTTTTAAAGAAATACAAGTCAAGTACAAGTTAGTTTGTTTCAATACGTATATCCCCCCCCCCCCATTTCAAAAATATTTTGGTATAGAATTATGTTAAGCATGAAGGAAGTCACACTGTGATGTCTTTTATCCCTCACAGCACTTGATACAGCTCAGTTGCCTATACTGAACACTATTTCATATGGATACAGTGCACCCTCGTCAGCATTGCTTCCGATGGAACAGGTAAGCTAGTCCAGTTAAGTAGTCTCAAGTGTGGGGCACTTTCATATGTCATACCAATACAGGCAACGCTTCTGCGCCTGAACTAGGACTCTACCTTACTTGAAACTGTTCCTTTCTTCTCTGCGCACCTAGACTGCACAGTTTTCTTGAAAAGTAATCCAACTCTACAAGTAACAGCTACTTTCTCACATTAAAGAAAACTGTCTCCATCTCTGGCTACCTACACATTATCATTCTAAAGATAAAAATTGGAATTCAAGTATTTTATTTCTAGAACACCATTAACCATGGCAAACAGTGACAGTGCTTCACACATCCTCCCTAAACTGTAAAGAGTGAAGGAGAAAACCTCCTAAATGCACCTGGAGATGGCAGACCATCTCATGGACAATTGTATATTTTTTATTTTTATTTTTTGGAAAAGCTCATGCCATACAGCTTGGAAAATCATTCAGTATATTAACTAGTAAAATCTCAGTTCTTTCATGGAAAGTTTTAGTATCCAATCTTCAGTTGCTATAAGAGCACGTAAGTTTCTGTGTAACATTGCTATAAAAAAAAGCCTTAAAGCATGGAATGGATTGAACAAACTGGACTGGTATGTTCAGTATGGTATTTCTTGCATGATCTGTTGTACACAACATGAACAGTGCATTAAGTACTTGTTTATCCATTTCTAACATTCATCACTACAGTATTTTGCTGCACATTCACTTGTGTTTCATATTATTGTTTTCTCTCCACCATACAAATAAATAAGTGAGACAATGTTCGTGTCAGTGTTTAAGTGGACAAAAAAAATGCAGTCAAGGTTTGTAAGAAGCAGAAACCAAGTATGACAGCCCCTATCCTACAGTTGTTGCACTATGCACAGTGAACTTGTACTTGCTGGACATACAACTGAGTCAGAGTTGACTTTTTTACAGATAAGACTGAACCTAACTATTTTGACCAGCTGCCATCTTCTGCATTGCTCCATCAGGCTTAGAAGAGCATTAACAACGAAAGATTAACTTCCTTTCAAGCTGCAACTCTAAAATCTCAAAAGTACAAAACTACCATTGATCCAGCAGTTTAAAACATTTACAGTTCTTCAAGAGTGTAGTAGGAATCAGGCTGTTAAAACAAATAACACCCAAATTGGTTTGCTATTTCAGTTATTTACTGCTTCATGGAGAAGTGAACATAATCAAATAACTACTTTTCTTTTATATTTAAGAATTGACATTGAAGTGATGAAGTGGTAATGACAATGAATGCTACTAACTTCTGGATTTCTCAGTAATCGATTACTACTGATTTTCTTTTAAGTATACAACGAGTGCTTTTAAGGTTAGACAAACTATAAAAGGTTTTAAGCTTTCTGGCTGTTAATAAAAATAAGTCAACTGTAAGAAAAGTAAATCATACTCATAAATTAGGTGTGAAAAGGTCATTAAATTTGTCAGTAGACAAACAGAGCTTTGTAACATATCTTTCAGGATAGAGGAAAAAGGATCACTTCACAATTTCATATGAAATCAGATAATGCTTATGAAGTGTTTTGGAAAAATTACAGAGCCAATTATAATCATCCTTCAAGGACATGCTAAATGAGATGCACAAGATCACTCAAAAATTAATCTGCCTATCATTGTGTGAGTAATACATTATTCTGCCTTGAATTCAAATAGCAATCTGGAGCTGACAACAACTATTGTCTTAATACCTAAGGCAATGTAAAACCATTTCAATGCAAAACACATTAATGAAAGAATAAATGTAAGCTACATCATCTGTGAAACAGTTTCAAACAAAGCACTGCAGCACTAATTTATCATTTTCTTGTTATATTCCACATTTATAGACATGGAAAGCTGTTAGTATAAATCATCAAGGTCATGGATTTGCAGAGCCCCCCTGAGGATCACTTGTTCACATTTCTTACAAAACAATTTTAAATATCAAGTGCTGTACTTCGTATTATGCATTACATAACACCAAAAAAGTAGACTTTGTGTTAGTAAAGCTTTAAAGCAGAAAAGCAACTACCAATTCAAGATAATGTTGAAAGTTGAACCATACCAAGAAATAAGTTTAAACAACATTACACATTTTAACACTGCATGTACTTGAGAAAAGTGACATCTGTTTATGCTCCTGTCAGCAATATTAATGTATCTATTGTGAGCAATTGTAGACTTCATATATACTTTTGATAAAACCACTATTTTATTATTTCCCCTTAAGAAGTTAAAAATTTAGAACACACATCTTCCCTAGTTGCCTGTTTTTCCCCCTTTCCCAGTCTTCTAAAGTGTCAATTAATGTCATGAAGACTATTCTTCAGTGTATTCAGCAAGGAAATGCAACATTAAGCGTGAGTTTTAGTATTATATTCTAGAAGACCATGCTAATAAGGATCAGCTCAAAGTTAGTCACAAGAAACTTAACTGCAGCTTTCGCAGCTAAAAAATACTTTTATATTTTGACTTCCTTTCACAGAAGCATGCAAGTTTGCTTCTTGTACAACCAAGCTTTTTAAAGTTACAAAATGGAAAAAAGTCATTTGTATTGCTTAGATTAAGAGTATTAAATGCGGTTTTCTTCACCCCCAGAACAGGCATATTCTCCCTTTCACTTACACAAGGAGCTTCTGCAAATTGCCACCTATCAAACTATTTAAAAGTTATTACTACCCTCTGACATAGAATAGTCTTGCAAAAGTTAGTAGTTACTAAAACATAGACTTAGCTACTTTTCTGAAGATACTGCATACTGTTTTTCAAAGCACCCACTGCGCTGCTTTGAACGTAAGTGGTACTGAGATGAATAAAGCATAGTAAGAATCTCTAATAAATCATTTTCTCACAAAATAACAGCTGTGACGGAACAAAACCTTTTACAACATGAGTTAAGTGAGGTTATAACAGTAAAACCAGTATTGTCAAATTAAATTAATCCAATAAAGAACCAACCTTACTGTCAATCACTGTCCCCTCGAACTTTTCATAGGCTACAGCCAAGCTTAAACACAGAAGACATCTCACACCATGAGGTACCCACAGTAAGTGCGGTACCATCAGTACCACTGCTAAATCCTGCAAGTCCACTTAGTACACAGACTGCAGAACCTCTGGAGATCATCTGGTCCAACACCTCAGCTCAAGCAGGGTCACCTAGAGCTGCTTGCCAAGGCCCATGTCCACATGGCTCTTGCGTATCTCCAAGGAGGGAGACTCCACAATCTCTGAGCAACCTGTGCCAGTGATCAGTCACCCTCACAGTGAAAAAGAGTTTCCTGACGTCCAGAGGGAACCTCCTGCGTTTCATTTTGTGCCCTTTACCTCTGGTCCTGCCACTGAGCACCACAAAAAAACCTAGCTCCATACTCTCTGCACTCCCCTTTCAGATATTTGTACACATCGATAAGATTCCCCCGAGCCTTCCTCTTCTCTAGGCTAAACAGTGCTAGCTCTCAGCCTTTCCTAATGGTAGGCAAGTCCCTTAATCACCTTTGAGGCCCTTCAGTGGACCCCTTCCTGTAGCTCCATATCTCTTGTACTTCGGAGCCCAGAACTGGACCCAGCACTCCAGGTGTGGCCTCACCAGGGCTGAGTAGAGGGAAAGGATCACCTCCAATGACCTGCTGGCAATACTCCTCCTAATGCAGCCCAGGATACCATTAGCCTTCTTAGCAGCAAGGGTACACTGCTGCCTCATGGTTAACTAGGTGTCCACCAGAACCCCCAGGTCCTTCCCTTCAAAGCTGCTTTCCTGCTGGATGGTCCCTTGCACGCACTGGTGCCTGGGTTTGGTCCTGGCCAGCTGCTGGACCTTGCACTTACCCTTGCTGAACTTCACGAGGTTCCTGTTGGCTCATTTCTCCAGCCTGTCAAGGTCCTTCTGGATGACAGCACAACCCTCTGGAGCATCAGCCACTCCTCTCAGTTTTGTGTCACCTGCAGGCTTGCCCAGGGTACACTTTACCCTATCATCCCAATCATTAATGAAGATGTTGAACAGGACTGGACCCAGTACTGACCCCTGGCATACACCTCTAGTGACTGGTCTCTAACTAGATAGATTTCATGCCACTGATCACCGTTCACTGGGCCCAGCCATTCAGCCAGTTCACAGTCCACCTCACTTTCTGCTCATTCAGCCTACGTTTCATAAGCTTCTCTGAGGATCTTATGGGAGACCCCCCACGTGGGCTAGGTCTGGCTTCGCAATGGGGATTTGGAAAATGCAGATCACTGACAAGATATTTTAGCATGGTATAACAGTACAGTAATTGTGTCAAGAGTTGAAGGCTGAAGTGGGAAGCATTACTGAGAACAGTTTAGTTCAGAAGTGTTCTTCAGAATACAACTTCTGAAGCTTTAAGAATTAAGTGCTATGCATATCTGTCCATAAACTTGCTTTCAGAATTTTGATTTACTTTTTAAAAAATGGTACTGTAGCAATATGAGTAAGGTATAGACCTAAACTATTGTTATACTCCATTTCAAACAAATCATGCTGTTAAAACAACAGTATTCTGCTTTATCACACAACTAATTGATTTTTTTTTTTTTTGGTCCTAACCTGTAAGTTCGCTACACTCCATAAAAAGTTTTAAGTTTTTGGAAAATTTAGAAAATTCAATTCTGTGCCCACCTCCTAATAAAACAAGGACCTTAGGAAGAAAAACTGCTTATTGGAATGGCCATAGTAAAAAACCAGAAACAAAGCTAATAAAACAGAGGTTTATAGGGCAAACATAAGAGGCAATTTGAGAATTTACTGTTACAGACTTTTTAAATAAGGTGAGACTGTCAAATACAACTAAGATGTCTGCTCCAGCTTATCTTTATATACCACCTTCAAAATGTTTAGCCTCATACTAGACACCTTTCACCTCCCTTTACAATCAAGCATTAGAGAAGCCGTTTTTCCTATAAAAGGGTAACACTAGTGAAAAAGGTTCAGGCTCAAGAACAACACAGCCCACTGCCAGACACTGTTATAGGTCCAGAGAAGCCACAGTTGCCACATTCTGCAGGACTGTCCCAAATGTCATCACTTGGAAAACTAAACAGAACAGGCCAATTAATTCCAAACTTTGAGTGGAAAATAAAGATCCTCTCTAAACACTCCTTTTAGTCCTCCTCAGTCATCTTCTTTGCATCTCATTTCTATTCTCATTTGAATGACATGGTGTTAAGAAATGCCATAAAACATTTAATTTGCTACTTTAATCAAATATTAGCTGTTGACTGCTGAAGATATTTCATAGCAAACAAACCTTGAATTTAAATCTAATTCTTACAATAACTCTTGCTTTTAATCAAGAGCATCTGCAAAAACATATACCATCTTCTGTATGAAGTTGTCACTGAAAGCAGTTTTGAGGAAGCCATGACCTTCCCTGAGAGAAGCAACTCTTCCATTAACTCCTTAAGCTGGTAATTTCAATGTTAGTACCCTCCCAGTGATTTCCCTTCAGGGATGAGATGCTTTCAGGTTCAATATGTATTACTAATCCCTTCCCAAACTCATAACTAGTATTTCACAGAAATTGAGGAACTTCAGATTTTTTCCCACCAAATAAGTTTTTTCTTCAGCTTTAACAGTGTATTTCATGCCACCCCATTCAGAAGCTGGGGACAAGCTCACAACTCAACAGCTAAATCCTGCATTTTTCCCCTCAAACTACAAGAAAAGCTCTTCTCTGTATGTATCACTAGGTCAAATCTAGTGAACTGATTTTGATATTCGAAGCAATAGAAAATGAAAGCCAGCGAGCTAACATAATGACAACCACAAACTATAGTGTTATCTACCTTTTTATCACACTCAGTAACACAAGTCCTCAGTTGTCAGCAACTCTGGTCCAGCATGTGTTGTTCCCCACCAATCCCCTCCACCCCAAAAACAAAGGCACCGAATGTTACAGTATCACATGGTCTGGTAAGAAATGTGTTCTCTTGCATGAATAGCTCAACATGTACTTCAGAGTAACACATTAAATCACCCCAGGCCTTGAGAGGCCCAGAACACTGGATCAATGCTGATGATACTCCTTAAAAAATAGATTTTAACTAGATTAGCCATTGGGCTAAATTGTTAGTTCCATAATTTAAATAGTAGCCATTTACAATCAAGAACACCACCCCCCCCGCACGGGGGGGCCTCCTGTGGAAGCAGGAGAACATGTTTTCATAGAGAAAGCCTAGGAGCATACACATACAGAAGTGGGCTTTTGCTCTCAGTATCTACACAAGTTCAAGGCTGCCTGCTGCCAGTGTGAAAGCCTCTTTTCCTGGGTTCTCACAGTATTGTATAATACCACAGTGCAAAAGCACAATTTTAGAACAGCCATAACGTAATTCTTCACACTGAAGGCCACACAAAAGCAGCACTGTTAACATACATTTGACTAATTGTAGAATGGATAAATTGTACTTCAAGTGACTTAAAAAGAATCACTTGATTCATCTGTTTCATGGTATTCTTCCACAAATAACATTTTAAGATTAAATCAGTCAACTGCAGTCAGTGCAGGCACAGCATTCCCATTTACTTTTAGTATTTTGTGTTAAATTAGTAGGCATTCGATGTAAAAACATTCTTAATTAGGTATGAAAGTATTCTCTAACATATCACTTATTACAATACAACCTTCATTAGAATTTCAGAATAGATTTTTTCTTTAGAGTAAAAAGGTGAATATGATTATACAGAAGACCAGATACACCTGTTCTTAGCTTCCCTTTAACAACAGAATTGCAACACTTGCAATGGAACAGATGGAGAATATTCAAAACTCAGGGGAACATTATAAAAATTCAGTTGTCTATACTACAAATCCTCAACACCTAACTAGTATATACCAAAGATCTAAGATCACCTCTGTTCAGAAACAAGGGAACTCGGACATCACAGATTGTGTCCCCATCTTATTCTCTCTACCCTTTCTTCCCCATCATTTGCTAAGCACTTGCAGAAATTTTTGAAGTAGGTGTCTTTGTTCTTGTGTTCACCCTTATATAAAGGTATTTTCGTGTTTAAAAAAAGAAATCTACCACCAATTATCAAACAGTGGTTTGATGACTAAGCACAAAGGCCTCCCACCTTTAGAAACTGGGACAAACAGTTTGATAGGCATGCAGAGAGCTGGCTAAAAAATACAGGAGCTTAACTACTTACTCATCAGATGTCTGAAGTCAGAAGCAAGCATTATAGACAAAGTCTCATAGACTTGCCTGCACACTAATTCCCTTGTCCTATCTAGAGGTTCTGGGCGAGGGGGGTTTATACAAGACTAACACAGCAAAAAAATCCACAACACGAAGTGGGGAGTTACCAAGAGAAAAACAGTTACTCTTTCCAGAATCACACTTCTCCTCCCAACTGGAAGGAGTTGAGTAATCCAAACTGGTAGAGACTGTGAAGCTATACTCTGGGCCAACCTCTCCCCAAGGCTTAGGGAGTGTGACAGCCCAGGAACTTTTCACTACTGAAGTAACTTGTGCATTAAGTGTACCACTGGGAAAAGCCCAGCCCACAATATAAACTGGAATGCAGGCACTCGGCATCCACATGCTCTCGAGGTCACACTCACAATTCACTCTTCAGACCATGAGAACAGCACTGCTCATGCTGTCATGCTGTTACAGGTGGAAACTGCTTACATTAGGAAGCCTGGCCATCACTGGCAGTGGACAAAGTGTTACGAAAGCACTAGAGCATAAAAGAATCTATTCCTGCTCCAACTTTGAGAGCACAGACCTTCTAATAAGTGGTTTTCACTGTCCATGACATATTTGTACCTCAGTCCACCCACATATCAAAGACAGCTCACTGTTTTCAGCATAAGATTCTACGAGAGCCTGCAAACAATGACAAAAAACAATGACCAAAAACACTGAGGTGGACAAGGACCACCTCCTGTGTGAGCCCATCCCTAAACCTTCTGTGAAATAGCTCCTCCATTTCTCCTACCCTGCCATAACACCTACTGTAAACAGAAGGGATAATTTCAGAAGGATCAAATACAGCAGTTAAAAACAAAGCAAACAATTCCATGTTCCAGGCATTTGCATGGACAGCTTGGTTGAAGTTTTCCAAGCAGCAAACTAGCCTAAAATTTTAGTAATTAAGGCATTCAGAGAAGACTTTTAGCTCATGCTAGATGTTTCACCTTATGTACCACCCAGTATTTGTACAAGTCTTAAATACAGTAAGACTAAGGCAACAAAATTAAGGACAGAGGTATTGTCTTCATCTGAGAAACCACACAGACACAGCACACTGAAGTTATTGAACATTAAACAGAAGTCACCTATTTCCAGGTTCAGCTAGTTTTGAGGACAGAAGCATATCGTGATACTCAGCTGAATGGTGCCTACAACCAAACTGTGCTCCAAAAATAAATAGGGAAATAATGTCAGAAGTAGGTAATATTAGCAACAAATCAAAAAACTTCCAACTGCTACTTTCTTAAACATAGTTTATATTTCAGTCAGCAATAAATTTGTGCAAAATAAAACAACCTTGCATTTTAGATGCTTATAGACATTTACTAACAGTTATAAAAGCCATACTTGGGTAGCTGTTTAGAAAAACAGTGAGGATATTCTCCCAGCTAATGAGTTTGTTCTTAACGTTAGTCTCATGGAGGTTAAAACACATTACATGTGCTCTGCAGTGATGTAATTGAACAAGAGATTAATCCTTCCTTCCATAATTAAGGGAAACAAATTTGCTAAAAGCTGACATGTTATTACAGGCTAGGCAAAGGTCTGGATCTTTTTTGACCAGCACACAATCTAGATGTCAGCAATATAGCCTGAATGATTTAGTGACCCCTGTCAGTCAGAAAAGGCTTAAAGTAATAAAATTAACAATTTAGGTCAAGTTAAAGCACTTAGTCAGCAGGGCCGAGAGCAATTCAGCTCACCAGAGATACCTACTAGCTGATCCACCAAATTGCTCTCCTACCTACTGCACAGAGCATGATGACCACCGAGCTGTCAGTGTTCTGACACTTACATCTAAGACCCTGTACTAAATTGCCTCACATAATCCTGCTCTAACTTACACCACCTGAAGTCAGTAGTATAGAGACAGAAAATCATTAGCTATTCTTGTTACTCAATTTAGATTTGTTTAAGATTAAGAGTCTAAAGGTATTATTTAGCAGGTACTTTAACCACTTAACTAGTTAGAACTAAAACACTCTTCCCTCTTTCTTGTATCATTGTTCTACACTAATTTTATCCATTTATCCTTTGCCTGACAACAAGCTAACACAAAACATCTCCTTGGCTAGCAATGCATCAAAATAACTTACTTCATGAGCCATTTTTACAGAGCCACTTAGAATTCACTAGCAAGGCTACATAGGAACAACTTTACTATGTTAGAACCAGGCTGCAATGGAAGAGAAAGTTACTTTAGCAAGGACACAAACTTAAAGATGAAAACCTATCAGGAAAACACTGACTTCTGAGAAGTTTTAAAGCTTTGTCTGCAGTTACCTTGAGCTTTAAAACTTGATCTTTGTTGCAAAATTTTACCATGATGACAAGTTAATACATGTAGCATTACAAACAGGCTGATTATTCAGTGACTGAAGAAATAGAACAGATTGGAAAAGCAAGTGACCACATGAACATCAAATATTGGTCAAAGCTAGTAAGTTAAAATGGTTTCTTTCCTTTGCACATAAAAGCAAGAGTGAAACAGTTTAAGTTACATAGCCTTAATCATATGATTTACAATCAGTTACAGAATGAACACTTCCAAATCCTTTCAAACTACAGAAAGAACTACAGTAGTTTAGTTGCATGCCTAGGACTACCAAGAATATTCCCTTTAGAAAACAAGCCTCTAAACAGTTTCAAATTCTATTTGCTTTTAACTTCTTAGCTATTCTTGATTTAAGCACATCTCAGATGTTGCAGATTCTTTATACCTGAATCCTGACATGCATAAATATTTACCCTTACTCAAATTCTAGAAATACAGAACTGTGAAGCAATGCTCTGTTAAAGACATTGCTTTTAATTTATTGAATGATGAACAGCCTTTTACAAAAGAGACAGTTATGATCGAGAACATTTTGCATACTACTTCACAAATCAAGTTATTCTGCCAGACTTTTCTTTGTAAAGCTCTGTAGAGATAAAAACATCAGCGTAGAAAAGTTGTAGTGAAGCTTACATTCAGTATTATAGACTGACCAGACCAAATCCAGGTTATGCCATAGTTAAATGAATTAAAAAAAGAAGCAGTATTTAGTTCTCCACTGCTGGATGGAGAAGGAGACAGAGGCTTAAGAACAGGAGGAGCCAGTGAATGTTACAAGCCATAGGCAATAATGTGACCTCCACCTGCAGAAAGACATTGAAATTAAGTCTGATCTGTGCTTAAGTACCAAAACAGTGGTTCTTAAACTTGCAGTAAAAAAGTTATTCCTCTCATTCCAAGAACTCAGAAGTAGTGTTTCGAACCATGAAAATCCAGAGCTAGAAGACACTGTTGAAGCTGTTTAGCATGATGACAGCTTTCCATACAAGTACAGCCGGTGATAACTGCAAATATCATGAATGCAAAGAGCTGAAACATTTGTGTAACAACTTACTGTGTAAGTGATAGCTGCCAACATTCCAATCACAGTCAAGGAACTAATGGAAAATGAAAGAGCAGTCAAGCCATCTGCAAAAAACAAAACAAAACAAAAAAGCCTGTTGAAAATTCCAATAGTAGAGGTATAAGAACATTTCTTACTTAACTGGTTTCCTGAAGATACTTAACATCATTAGGTTGAAGGAAGAAAATTGAGACATAGTTACCAGACATCACAACTCAGATGAAAAGTTCACCTGGCATAGTTTTTTGTCAGCAGTAGATCCTCCTCCAATACTGCAAGAAGCAGGACAGTCATCTCACCTTTGCTACAAGGTCACAGATGTTGCATTCCATCAAATGGTTGACTAGCCACTAATGAACTTGCTCCCACAGCTGTCTAATGCCTCTTCAAGACTTACTTCTGGCCTCCACAGGGTGCTGTGGTAAATTTTCACAATTTGCACATGCATTCTGGATGGCTCATCTTTGTTTTGTTTGTTATCCCCTGATTTCTCATAATAAAGCACTATCCAGAGAATCAGGCAAGCATGAATCCTTCAAACAACCAAACAAGCCAGACTCCGGGCTTCAGCTTCACCCAGACCACATACATGGAGATGCACAAACTGGAAAAAGGTCAGGGGACTAAGAAATTACTGTAGCCTTACTATCACTATAGAAATGAAAAGAGATAGAGGCAAAGCATTACCAAACTCATCCCCAAAGGCATCAAACTCCCCAAATCCTCCTGCATAATTTCTCAAAACAGACAGCCCTGTCCCTAACCTCACCATGCAGGACACAATATGGCAAGCTTTTTTTGGTTAAACAGTAGCATGGAAACTTATAGTAGCTTTAAGCAATCAATTTCATGTTTGCACCCAGTCATAATAACTGAACTATTTAGTGTTCTCTCCCATGTCCTCCCCTTCCCTCTAGTTAAATCAAGAATTTAGAGCACAATAACTTTTATTCCTACATTTGGAAAGTGGCATCAAGTCTGTCTTAGCTCACCTATAAAACACTTTGTTCACACCTTCGCTCTGAAAACACACCCTGGCTAAGTAACATTTAAAAGCTATGTTAAGTGAAGACTCCATGGAAGAACATACTTTCCCCTCCCCACCATTAATATCATAGGACACAACATTGGAATCCTTGGTGTCAAATGGGAACTGTACTGAAAGCAGACACTGCCAGTGTCTCCTCTCTAATGAGAGTTCCAGTTCGTGGTTTTTTTGTTGGTTTTTTTTTTGTCTGAAGAGAAAGAGAATAATCTTATTGCAAAGATTTAGTGTAGATGAGCAGTTAGAGTCCAGTTAGAAAACTGTCACCAAGCAAGTTAGTTTTCTTATTCAGTCAATGACAAGTATGCCAAGGTGAGTTAGTAGCAAGTTATGCAAAGCTCAGAACAAATCTCAAACTTACGACTACTTCCAAATTCTTCAAACAGGAGCTTCACTTTCTCCCACTCTGTGGAATTCTTCTTGTTGGGAATATTCAAAGGAACAAAAGCACTGTAACAGAGCAAAAAAGCCATCTCACTTAGCCCAACAGTCAAATATCAAAAGAATTCTACTTCTAAGTTAAGAAAATAGAAACCCATTTACTCCTGAAGAAAAATTGTATGACATTAGGTTTAAAGAATTCTGAAGGCAATGCTTCATTTTATTCACATTCCCCTCAAATGCTATATTTAGATCAGCAGAGTACATGTGTGAGTGTGTGCAGAGGCAGGTTTGAAGTCAATGAACAAGTGATTTTCTATTTACCAGTCCTAACAGAGGTAAGGACCCTACACTCAAGCATCATTAAAAGATGTATCAATCTGATTTACTATCCGGGTTTGACTCATGTGCTGAGGAGCAAAAAGACTTTAAGCATCAATTGAGACAAATTCTCTTATAAATCCACACATCTGGAAGTTAGATTAAAACAATTAATGATTCCCCCACCGAGCATTAATTAAAGTTTAAAGGGACATTTATCTTCCATTATTACACCTAAAATAACACATCTGCTGCATTCCATTCTTTGTTCTGTAGTTGGCCCAGAGAACTGAACTGTAGAGAAGTTCATTAAATGTTTTTGACCTTCCAATAAGCGGAGACTAGCAAAGAGTGCTCAGAAGAACATCAGGTAGAACAGTCCCCTAGCTGACAGCTTCCTGCTGTCAGTCTGCCCATTTAAAGTCCAATAGTAAGAGTAACTCTTCAGCATCTCCATAGGCAAAACATCTAGTTGGGTAAAAGCTGGAAAACAGAACCTCCATACAAACCTGAAACCATAGATTCCAGACATAGAACAGAACACGTACAAGTCATGGGGAAGTCTGATTTGGAGGGAAATGTTTTAGGTAAAGAATGCGAGAACCCAACCAAAGTCCATAAGGAACGCTCACAAATATCTTTTGGACTTTTATAAGAAAAAAGTACATAATTAGATCCCTGCTTCAAGTCCCAATAAACACATGAAAAATAAATATGCATCTTCCAGAAGTATGCCTCATACTTCAAGTACGGAACATAAGCATGTGTTTCAAAGGTTAGTGCTAAACTAACTGTGTGCACTTATAATCATCACATCAAAACCAAAACCAAACTAGTACTCTGCAAACAAAGTTAAAGTTTTATTTTTTAAAATCTTAAATTTTAAAAAGTGTTTGATTTTTAGCTTCTTGACTGTGCAGGAGGTAGATTAAGGCTAGCATTTACGTCAGTTGATGCATGCTTGCTGACCTTAGATTTTGTTCTTCTATCTGCCTCTAGTAGTAATTCTTTCTGTAAAATAGCATCCAGGCAAAATTAAGACACAGGTACTAAAACAAGGTTAGGCAAAATTTCTACTTACAAGAGATAGCAACACAAAAAAAATGCAGTGTTATTTGCTAAAAATGGTTAAAATAGGAGACTCTGGGAAACTAAGTGAGCTCAAGCCCTTTTATTTTAGCATCAGTATGAATTTGCTATCTGTGGACCACATGCAGGGAACAAATGAGATGTAAGAACAACTTAGAATATTTATAACTTGCTTGCCTTTTTTCCCCCCCTCCAAGAGCAATAAGGTTAAAATATTTAATTTTTTTTCTGAGACTACCTACAATCAGCATGTCAAAGGACACTAATCAGAGCCAAAGCCACGGTACCCATTATACACACTTGTCAATTAGTACTCAGCTAAATCTTGACTGAAGGAGATGGACATCTCATTCTGCTCCTGTTCAGGTTCCATGCACCAAGGGCCTCAGAGGAATACAAGTGCTATAAAGTCACACACTTTAGTTCCAAGGAAGCAGGAATCTTGTCCCCCTTCCTGAACAGGGTCCCTCAACTAGTAGTAAACTAGCCAGAAGGCTAACTAGCCCAGCTAAGCAGACTTTTGGCCTCTAGCTTAACAGGCCACAAGAAGAACAAGACAGAGTTAGCGTGCCTAGCCATCTAGAAACCTGCGTCCACTCCACACTCCCAAAGGATCTCTAAAACACAGCCCATCCATTGAAGCAGCACAGCACACAGCAGTTTAGGCCTATTCTTCATGCACGCTAAGCTAGAATAAATTTGAAAAAAATTGGCTATTTTGCTATGTTGACTAAATGGTCAACACAGCCTGAGGGCCATAGTGGCCATCAACAGAATGAGAAGTTTCCATGCTAAATAACTCCATTCACCTGTCATCACTGTGATCTAAGACAAGTCAGTCCATTGACAGCAAGTGAATGGAGCACAAGTGCCAGTGTAAGCTTTTACAGGTACAGCTGACAATTCAGTTAATGTAAGCAAACTGAGCAGCTGAACTGTGATGTCTTACACTTGGCGTTCTGGACACAAATGAAATTAGTAACTGCAGTAATTTTAAGAATAGAAGCAAACTGCTATGCTGTTTAAAACACATCCTAGGAATATTATGATTAAGCTCTAGATCATTATCTAGGCTGCAGAACAAGGAAAGTAAATGCAAGACAAGCAGTTTAAAACTATTAACTTTTGGCAGGGCTAATAACATACAGGTGTAGATGGGTCAGGTTTGATCCTTAAATCAAGGAGTGCCATTAACTGTCATCCTTGCGAAAATAATTTTTAACACACTAAATTTAAACTCGTTTCCTTAAAGTGAGTTCTGCTATAATATAATTTGCATAATTATTTACAGGCTAATTAGACATATATTCATAGCTTTTTAAAAGCTAACAGTTCTAGAAAATTTAAGGTAACCAGTTCAATTCCAAACACTGACATTCCTTTTAGAACCAAACATTCATTAATCTCAAAAGCAAATGTTTTAGTCCAAACAAGACTGCTGTATAAGGGTGCCTTAACATAGGTTGTAGTATCTCAAGCCCCTTGGCTCCAGCACATGACATTTAGAGTAAATAAACTCTATTCAAGGAAAGTAGATAATTTCTAAGAAGGGAAAGGCATTACAAGTAACTATTAGTTCCAAGTATCCCAGTGTAAATTTGTCCTATACTTCACTTTTAATGATACTCTGCATCAAGTTACTTGTGTGCAGAGCATTTAAGTGCTATTACAGACACACACATTTTTGCCACAGCAAGAGGCTCTATAAGACAACTAGAGTAAGAGGTACAAATACTACTCCTAACAATTTAGGCAATGGAATCCTGCTCATTGAGCTGTGTTACCAACTTAGAAAAAAACCTCCAAGATCATCTGGCACAAACCAGATATTATGTTTCCCCAAATAGGCACACAGATCTCTAATGGAGCAAGGTAAACATCCAGGGAAGAATAAAATATTCTTAAAACTCAAGCTTAATACAGCTTTTACGGTTTCTTTCAGGACTGCTGACCAGGTGAGAGGTAGGGACTTCTTGTGTAGACCTATATTTAAAGGAACCAAGCTATTTATTGACCTTTTTTAATTATAGAGATTACTTGCTAAATCAATCAGAACAGAGGTTGTCTTGATACGAGACACTAATCATGTAAGCACAAGAAGATAGACTATTTGCTACGCACTTAAAAGGTAATATTCCAACCCTTCTTGCCCTTAACCTGTGTGCACAAGTCCATTAAGCCTAGCCTCCTAAAATTAAATCCAGTACATAGAATTCCAGTCTGTTTTAATGTTGGTCTGATCCTGACCACCAGTGAGAAAGTCTCCTGTTACTGCCAAGTATAGGCCGTACTGCAAGATTGGTCTTGACATTCAGTTGAGCCCTTCAGGTAGAAGCTCCAGCTCCAAAACTTATCTCTTTCCTATCACACTGGGACTTATGAGGCTGCTCTTTGCCCTTGCTGTGCAAACAGTTGACTAAGACAGGTAACTTCTCCGTAACAAGCACGCATATAAACACCGAAACACCTACTATTTTATTTATATAAACTATACTAGAAACAAAGATCACATTTTTCTTCAGCAGTCACCTCATTGGCTTCCTAAACTGAGCTGTTCGCTCTCAGTTTCCCTTAAAGGGGACAGGCAAGAACTGTATTCTTCTGCAGCAATGTCTTAAGTAGCAAAGGTGCTTTTCCATTCTGACAGCATTAGGATGATGCTACTATTTAATCATTACCATCTTAAAAGAAAGCAAGCAACCTCATACACATAATAGCAGAAAAATCATTCAAATTAGAACCCAGAAATACTAAAATCCCTGTCGTTATCTAAAGGAGTCCTGCCTCCCTGCAGCAGATACTCCTGCTGGTTAGGTCAGTGGGTTTCAAGTCTGTACCTATGAAGAAGCACTGTTCAGTAACTTAGTCCCAGGTTTGCAAGTCAATCTCACTGTCATACGGCACAGTATCAGAGGGGATCACGGAAGCCGCTGTAATTTACAAGTTGTGAAGACTTTAAAGAACAAACTAAGAGCACAGAGGACAATTAGGAAGTCAAGAACCAAGTTCCATCTTACTAGAAAAGAAGAACAAACATGCTTACAGCTGCTGAGGATTCAGCTGACACCTACTAAAGACACTACAAAATTTTATAAACTGGATATATTATACCATACCTATATGTATGCTTATGATGTGAGCCGACAGTCAGAGAAACAGCTTTTGTCAGAAGCTTTAGTAATATTTCTAGATCATGATTAAGATGACTCCTTTAGTCTCTCATAATAGCAAGTATGTTACTTTTAATTGAAAGGACAGACTTCTTAGAAACATACCTTAAGTGTTTATCAAAACTAAAACAATATTCCAATAAGGTGGTATACAATTAGAAGCATTATCTTCACTCTACTTTCTACTTCACACTTCAGTACTTCGATATGAATCATTTTAGCATACATTTTGTAAATTTTACCAACTTCATTGCTGCAGTCAAAATGCTAAAAAGCTTATGACACAGCATATATTAAAAACATTCACTATTGGTGTGCATGTCATGCTTAACGGTGATCTTGAATGGAATCTGTAATACTGCTTGGAGTTTCAGAATAACTGCATTTGCTGCAAACAAGCTACCCACATCAGTAACATCTGCCTTTCAAACAAATGCCAGCAAAACCTTTACCATACAAGGCAAAACTATGTCAAGTATTACCCCACATTATACTTATGTCCTTCACAGAACACATCCATTTAGGAAAGTAATAAGCATGTAACACCTACTTATATTCCTAAAAGCTGTTTTGGAATGTCCATGAAAGCATTTGACAGAGGCAGGAAACAGAAGGAGCACAAACACTTTACTCTGTTGTACACAGAGATAGCAATACAGCTGTAAATATCATAGCCATCATGTCCTCAATGGACATTCACACTGCACAAACAAGCAGAACTTGGAAGCTCAAGTACCTCCACAATTAAGAACAGTTTCAGCTTCCAGTTAAACTCTTACTTTTCAGGTACCTAATTCTCAGGATATTTAAGTGCTATTCGAGATTAAGCTAAATATTCATTATACAGATTGAGTGCACTGTAATCTACCATTTTAATCTTGCACCAAACAAAATTCTCTTCGGGGTTCTATTTAGTATATCCCATTAATGTTCAATACAAATACTTACCCAATTAAGAGAAGAACTGCACAAATTGTGATGAATCCCAAAGTATATTTGAGTGCAGTTTTAACCTGCTGTATATTAAAGAGAAAGTTAACAAATTAACATAAAATAAATCCAAAGGGATTTGTGCAACAAGTTATGGCAAAGCATACTTCGGATAACAAAGGGACCTCCACAGAAAAACATGAGTAGCTTTAGTTACAAGTCAGAAGTATACACTGTTGAAGAGTTTCATAGCTTGAGAACTATGAACAATGACATGGAATTATGTTTCCATCATAAACTATGCACTTGAGTAGCTGTGGCCAGAAGCCAGGGTACATTCATTCAGTGCAAATACACTCAAAGAAAATTCTTATTACCAATGCTTTATATTATGGCTATGATTAGAAGTCTTTTTTCTCATGTTATGGTTACAATTGAACAGAGGGGAAAACGATCATCATCAATGACTAAAAGATTCTTTAAGAACAGCATTTTCATTTGAAAAGTTAGTAGCTTCCTGGCATGCATTTATTATATTTCCTGGAATGTCATGCATGTCAAACAATCTTCAGTGCATTACAGAAATAACCCAATGCTAGCTTCAGGTAAGTTACTAGTGTCTACTTCAAGAAAAATGCAAATGCTACAAGAAGAATGGTACTCCAATGTAGTGTCTATCTCAGAATCAGTATAATCTTCTTCTCTACTTTCAACCAGTTCATACATGTTTTCTATTCTAAGAAAATCTCATGTAAGAAGTTTTAACTTCCTGTATATGAAATCAGGCTCAAAGGAATTTGTAGGAAGCTTAAAGAATTCATGGCAATACAGATGTTAATTACTTATCTCACTAAAGTTTCATTTCATGTGAGAACACAGTGCTTAGAGTAGACTACGTCAGACAGTGTTATTAAGAGCTGCCTCAGTATTTTAAAGGAACTGTAGTAACAGACTTAGAAATGCTATTAACATTGTAATATTCAAGTTAGACAATCATTCTTGCTTTCATTTTTGCCTGTATTCACTTGTCTTTTCACTGCTCGGTGCATTTGCTAGAGTGAACTTACTGAGCATGTGTTTCCATCATCTTCTTCCTTCTCCTCATAATAGAAATAGACAAAGGGAATCCACAGAAAGACGCAGAACAGTATGATGGAGTACAAAGCTAGGAGAAAGAATTTAAGTGAAGAGGCAAAGTTACATTGGCACTTCATTCACTGCATAGTAATCCAAAGGAAAGAATCAAACATTAGTTTACTCTCATTTTACCTCTTACTAATTTCAAGCATTGAAAAGCTGATAAAATTTACTAGCCAGCATATGAACTATTACTATTTTATGAACTCCAAAAGATTTACAGAATTAACGCTTTCAGACTAAGGATTTCAGATCCACCTTCAATTCAGCCAGGATACAAAGACTAAAAGTAATCATCTGCATGCAGGCGATATACAGGAGTAGCACATGAGGGAAGAGGTAGCATGGAGGATAGTGAATAAAAGCAAGCTATGCCACCTAATAACAGAAGCTGTTCATAGAAAACATATACAAAAAATAAGAAAATTAAAGCTATTTTGATTACTGGACTCCATTCTCAGGGGATGTTCTACTATTAAAGTACATTATAGAGGGAAGGCATGGTTCTGTTACTGATGACATCAAATCAAAAAATAGAACAAGCCGGAGCAATATAGTATCCTTGCTTAACATGCCTTTTTTAAAGGAAAGACTAATTGGAGATTGCAACAGACATTATCTGAGTAGCCACTAAATCAAAACAGTCACACTGTCATATTACTTTGATGCACAGGTGATCTTAAGAGACTTTAAATCAGCTAGTTGAACCTAAGTGAAGGGTTAAATGAACACATAAGTCTTCACAAATACTAACTGGCAAGTTTGAAGACACTAAGAAAGCTAGTCAAAATCAATTGGACTAATTAGCCAGTGATATGAAGGGAGAAGACCAATTTCAGACCAAGAATTTAAAGTTTAAATCTTCAGCTCTCTATTATAAGAAGTTACATACTTTTTCAGACATCACTATTTAGCAAAATCTTTCAATATTTCAAAATATCTTATACTATGAACATTTCAGAAGTCTATTAGGAAACTAAAAACTATCATGCAGTATGTTACAGTATTTGCACTCCACAGGAAAGGTAGCCTAGAATAGTTAACAAAGCCCTCAATGTTACAAATACCACACAACCAAGACTGCTTGTGCAAGCACAAAATCACACCTTTGAGTGGTTAAGTAAAGATATCCAGGACCACACAAATCATGTGATCTTTGGCTATTTTTAATCTTTGCCTCATTTTGCATAACTAATTAGTGCTTTCCCACCACTAATCAATATAATCATCCCTAACTTAAGCTTGTGGGCTCCTATCTTGGCTAGTGCACTCCTTAGAATATCCATGTGCTTCAAAGAAATCTACCTCAGTACTGTTACTGAAGGTGGTGCAGAAGCCAAATAAAGTATCAACACCTATAACCTAAGCATGAATGAGAAGTGATTTCTAAACAGAATTCATTCTTCAGAAAAATATTTCAAGATGTTAGAGGTATCTACTGTTTAGAGTGCTGAGTTAATATGGTAGTGCAACAAACAGAAGTTGTTCTTGGTTAGTTCATAAGCTTTCTCACATTTGCCAAGAGCATAAAATTCAGGGCTCTAAGACACCTTAAAACTTCAAACTCTGAAATGTAGCATTCTTCAACCTTCTACCACAGTGGTACTCAAACTGCTTCAATATTGTGAATGCTTTCAAAAGTCAAGCCTCTAATGTAAAAATCTAGGTTTTTAGATTAGTCCAAAATCTGCACTGCACTGTGCCAGTAAATTAGGCAAGTTATATGCATCATTAAACAAAGATCAGAATAATCAGCCCATAGAGGTCACTGCAAGCACAGAAAACATCCTCACTTCCAAGTTTTGCTGTATTAACTTCAGCATACCTTACTTATGAGGTACACTCATTTAGATAAGGGACTGATCCATGTTTCTACTAAGGGGATAAAGGAAGGGATACTCAAATTCAAGAGAACAGCTATGAACTGTGTGAAATAAGGCTACCACTTACCACTACACCAGTCAAATATTGGTACTACCTAAATGCTGTCGCTGCAGTGAAAACAGCTCAGGCTTCTGAAACTAAACCTGGGGTTTTTTGTATTTAAGCCATTGGTGTTCAATTACTGAATACATAGCTAATCTGTATCTTAAATTTGTTTTACATAGTTTCTAAAAAGGAAAGGATTTATGGTTTTCTAATATGACAGTAAAACATACTGTCTCCTGACACTTTCCTGTAATTCTTCATACTAACATCCAGTTTTCTAAGTTTTACTGATCTGTGACAGTATATTAGCAGAGGACTACTCTCAATGGCTATTGACAATCATCTACACTTACTAACTGAACCTTTTTGCTAAATTGTGTTATTTAACTGGATTGAGGCTGTTGAATAGATGTATAGTTTGTCCAGCCTTCACCAGGTTTTGAAAAAGCCAATCAGAGCACAAGCATCTGAACAGCATATAATAAGTAAGCAGAGTTTCAACTCTGTCCAAGAAAGACTACCAAAACTATTATTTTCACATACTGCTATTAACATCACTGCATTCAGTTTTTAAAGGACTGTCACAAGTGTTTGGCAACTAATTTGTCAAAAAGTTTTGGAAACCTATCTTATTAAGTCATCTGTTCAAAGCTTCCAGGCTAAGTAATGCCTCTCAACTCAAGTGGTGAATTAGCAAGCTTACACCACTTCAGTAAAGCTGAAGTCAGAGGCAATTCTATAAAACAAAACCCTTTCAGAAGTTCTAACAGTTCAATACCATGACCATGTAAATACCTAGAGGAGTTTGTGTGCCAAGTAAGTGGCTGAATTTAAGTATTTTTACTGTGGAAGTCAGATCTGATATGTAAAGGCAATCAGAAAGATGACTATACTAGTTGCCCAAACCCATCATTTCAATAATACATTGCAATACGCAAAGAATTTGTGTAAAACCAGATCAAAGACACATCAGAAAAAGGTATTTTCATTCAGGAAGAATTAAATTCTATTGAACTAAGCATTGTTACCAACAATTCTATTCCAATTTCTTTAAACTCATTCCCTTTTCCACATCCCAGGGCCTGCAGGATAACTATGTTTAGGATATTGTTTGCATTCTGGAGTACTTAAATCAAGTTTAGATGCAAGTCTAAGCAGCTCTAAGTAGAATATTGCATGAAGTCCTTGACATCCTCCCTAGGTTTCATAACTTTGAATTTATCAACTCTAAGGTTCTCTTCATTGTCAGGGTAAACAAAGCAAATGACTATCCACATTGGCCTTACCAAAAGGTTAAATAACTGTACTTTCCATGAAGTCATAGGTAAGCCAAAACCCAAGTTCTTGCCAGTGGTCTCCAATCCTCAAGTTCTTGCCAGGCATTTATCAAATTAAGAAAAAAGTCTATACTGGTTTAACAATGTCATGTCAGCAGGAAAACAACAGGGAATTGTTTAGCCTAGATTTTTTACAACCCAATATAGTAGAGTGTTGAATCCTCTGGAAAATGGAGTAAAGCAGGGCACAAAGGAGGATTGAACCTTTTAAAGATCCCACTAAGCCCTCTTATGTCAAGCCAACTCCTTAGTAACTTGAAACTAAATATTACCCACTTCCTTTTGTATACTCTACCCTTAACTATCAAACCAAAATGTTTCAACTCACTAAAAGCTTACTTGGTAGCAACTGAGTTTTTTCAGAAGTTATCCAAGTAGCCAAAATCAACTCTGAAGGAAAGTAAAGTCAGTCAGGTGTTAGAAAATGCCACTCAGCTTCTTGAAGAGAGCAAGAGGTAGCTTCTGGTCTTTATTTTGAAAAGCCAAGACACATCTGACCAAAAGCATATTTATTCTCACATTAGCAATATAAGGTAAAAGAGTTAGTTTCAGATAATACTGCTAAACTAATTAAAATTTACCTAAGAGCTGATTAACAAGCTACAGGAAATACCTACCTAGCCAGTCCCACACTAGCTATAGAAGTGTGTCAAAGAGATTGATTCCCATATTTTAGTCTCATTTCAGATCATATAAAATTAATGCTTTTCATAGAACTCCATGAGCTCAAGCCCTACACCTTCTTAAAAAAAGACTGTACTGGCTATTAAACTAGTGGAAGAATCCAATAAGGTATAGTTCTGCAAGCCTTTCCTAATAAAACATGCTCCCATTCAATACAAGTTTGGAAAAAAAACATAACAATCTTGTAGAAATCAGTGCAGAACGCAAAAGAGGAGTCAGACCAATGGTTCATCAAGCCCAGTACTGTTCTCTCTATGGTGGGAAAAGGAAGAGATACTCAGAGAAAGCATGCAAGCCTGGTCACTTTCTGCAGTTTCAGCCTTTAGGACTTCCCCAGACAGCCATCACTGGAGCATGCTGGCCTATTCCCTTCTCCTACTCAAAATGAGTCCATTTCAAGCAGGCAAATGACATCAAAAAGCTAGCAGCAAGGCTGATGCTGTTGCACTGATAGGCAACTACAGTATACTTAGAGCAGTACTAAGTTTAACTGGATATTGAAGATGCTCATCAGATCTTGCTCTGTCAGTTATTTCTGTGGAAAAGCTTTCAATTTTCACCCTCATCTAAGAAATGTGATTAGGTCAGACTCTTCTTGACTACATTTGGCTTGGTCTTTAGCTAAAGAAAATCCATCAAGTTGAAACTCAGCATGTGAAGTATAGCACAGGAGTTGCTTCTAGCTTCAAGTCTCCTGTACCCCATGATCCTTTCTTGACTCTTAAGGCATGGGCAAAAGCCACACTACAGAACTAGATAGTGTTTCCAAGTTAAAGATTAAATACATGGTTTTTACCTGCAAGTTCAAGACTGCGTAAGTGTACGTAGAATAGTCACATGTGACTATTTACTTCTAACCATAAGCACCTGAGCAGCAGACCATAAAAGCACATCAGCATTCCACACCAATAACAAAAGAAAAACCAGAATCTTATTTACTTGACCACAGCAGTTAGATGTCAAAATGCCTTCCTCAGTGAGCATTAAGAGGCAAGTCATATCTGATCCAAGGAGGGGTCCCACTTCCCCTTCTCCACCATCCACCTGTCATATTAAAAACTCTTCTTTGCACCAGCTCCCAAGTTTGCTAGACCTTGTGCTGGGTCACCTTAACTCACCACACTGGCGAAGAGCCACAGATCTAGCAATCTTGCAGCATGGGCGGCCAACAGCACCTCAGGCTGCATTAGGAAGAGTGTCACCACCAGATGAAGGAAAGTAATTATTCCCCTTGACTCAATGTGGTCTCACCAGCACATCAGAACTGGAGTGCCATGTCCAGTTCTGGGCTCCCCAGTACAAGAGACACACATACTGGAGAGCCCAGAAAAGAAACAATGATTAAGGGCTTGAGCATCTGAGAGAGCTAGGACTGTTCACAACCTGGAGAAAAGGCGGCTTTGGGAGGGATCTTACCCTTGTGTATAAATACTTTTGTGGAACTGAAGACTCCAGCAGACTTCTTGGTGTCCAGGGAAAGGATAAAAAGGGAATAAGCAGAAGTGAAATATTTCCATTCAAACAAAAACTTTTATTCTACCTGCAGTCAGAAACTAGAACAGGCTACTCAGACACATAGAATCTACATTCGTGGAGATATTCAGAATCCAGCTGGAGAGTGGCATAAGTGAGCTGCAGTGAATAGGGAGTTTATTGAACTAGATTATCTCCAGAGGTCCCTTTCCAACCTCAGCACTTCAAGTCAAAGTGAATTTCTACCAATGTTGAAATTTGGGTTAGCACACCACAAGTATCCACCAAATGCCAAGAATGGCTCAGGCACAGGGGGCAAAAAGCACACTAGCATGCTGCTGGAAACAGGACCCCTTCTAGCACAAATAGTGCACTTCCATTTCAAGACAGCATCTAGCTTTAATACATAAGTGATACCTCTCACTATTTAGGCTATTGACTATAAAAATTGAGCCAAGTTAACTACAGGTGCACCTAAAGCTTTGTTTCTACCAACTCAGTTGTAGAAGTCAGCAGACCTGTAGAGCTATAACAGTTCTCCTTGGGGGTTCTTCACTGAAGACCTTGGGAAATCCCCAAGTACAGACCAATACCTTCAGGCAGTTTGCAAGCCTGCCAGGTAGTCACCTACAACTAAAATGAGGAACAATCAACTTCAGCTGCAGTTTTCTGTCCCACAACCATTATTTGAAGCCATTAAATAGTCACAATTCCTTCAAATTTATGCTTTACTAAAAGAACTGACCTTCTCAGCCAATGCTGACTTGTAACAGATGTTTTGTATGAAAAACCTTAAGCTCTAATAGCTCTGTATCAACTCTGAGACAGGATCTGCGCACACAACAAGATTCAGCATGAGACTCATTCTAGAATATTCCACCCATCACAAATGCTCTGCTGGCAGTTAAGTCCTTAAGTTCACCCTAAATGTGCTCTCTAGAAGTTACAGGCTTCCAATGAATTTCAAGAGAAAATTCAATATTACTACTTGAGGGTAACTTTATTTACATGTAGTAGCATAAACTCCAACTTACACTTACTGCTGCAACAGGTCTGCTATTTGCTCTATTGAAAAACCTTGTTACCATAGTAATTTTATAGGTCTGTAATACGAGGTGGGGCAGGGGGGGCCATACGGACACGACCCAAACAAACTTAAAAGCAGCTTTGCATTTGCTTTTTCCAAGTAAAATGATTCCAAGACAGACCTTTTTGTTCGTCCATCAGGTGAAGTCTTAAAACTGCCTGGTAGAATTTTTTTAGTTAGAATTGAAAATTAAATTTATAGCTCACATAGTTAACGTAGTAAAACACTGTTCTTCCTATTATACTACAAAGGAAACTTTAAAAGATTTGACAAAGTTCCTATCAACAAGACAGGAAACTGATCATCTGGTTTTTGAATTTTATTTTTCAGAACTTAGGAAAAAGGAAGAGCAGCACCTTTCATCAGCTCACGCAAGTTAGTTACCCAAAGACAAGCATCTAATTGCCTGTTCTGCCCATTAAAAAGGCTGTTTATTCCCTGGAAAGCTAACCTTCAAACTCAAAGGTCTTGAAGCAGTAAACAGCCAGTCAACCAGGTGACAAAGATATTCCCTTCCCCCTAACTCCCTTGTGACATGACAGACTGTCTCAGCTTTCATTATTGCAATTCTATAGACTTTAGTTTTAAATCAGGGACTGCTCTTTTCTCTGGTTCAAAAGTACAACTTTTGTTTCAAAACATTTTTCTCAGTTGATTCAGAAGCTTGAAGCACTACCACTGGAAAGTGCTTCACTGTATAGCCAGTACAACAATGGTTCCTGCCACAGAGTCTAAGCAATCTTCAGCAAGAATTCCTTGGTAAGGTTTGTTTTAAAGATGTTTCTCAGAACAATTCTTATCTCAAGTCAAAATGACTCATTTTCTGCTGGTTTGCACCGTACCAATACAAAGGCACCTTAACTATGAGAAAGTTCTACCTGGTAGCAGTCCTCAAGTAAATTATAGCAATGGTCCCTCCAGTATGTTTTGACTTGTTTTTTTTTTTCTCCTAGTAGTACGCAAGGGCAACTAGGAACAACACTAGGAACAATAAAGAACAGCAAAATGCAGTAGGTAGAAGGAACCAAAATATCTTCAAGAACTGGGAAGATTTCAAGCAGAGCATCCAAGATCAATACAGTCCCTCAAATCCCCTTGAGAGACTACAGGAGGCTCAAGAATCTTATATGATCATTAGTCTCTTCCATCACACAAAACTTCTGCTCTTCCAGATGCTATCATACACTGGTGCCTTGCATAACATCAAGGCTACTAAGCTGTTTAAAACAATGCTTTGTTATATACTCCCTCAATTCTCCTGCTGAGGAGACACAAGCTACTTCAGAAAACTTTAGATGAGTGTTTCTTCCCAAATACATTATTCTCACATCTAAAAATTTCTTAAAACAATTTTTTATCAAGACTGCAAAACCAGACATCTTGTTTTCCCCAGTGAAAGGTAAGGTATATAGAACAGTAGTGAATTTCAAGTCATCAGAAGACACTTGTTTGAAGCAGGACAGTTAAAGCAATTCACCACAGTAACTGTCAATACTATAACAGACTTTCAATTTATGTTCTGGTACACCACAGCTCAAAAAACACCAAAACAGTCACACTTAGTAGGAGAGTGTTTCTATAGAGGTAACTCCACAGTATTTGTCAAGTACAGCTATGCACGTCTTCCACAGTATTTAGCATGTCTTATAAGGGCAGACACTGAAAACATGTAGCCACATTTGACTTGCACCTGATTTCTAGAAACCCAAGTCTTTCTGTCAATGACTCAGTATCAAACACTTAATAAGCAGACAAAACTCCACGCAAAAATCATCCAAGTTACACCAATTGGATAAATTCTTACTCAAGAACTTTTATAACCTAGGAACCACCATACAATAACTATTGCTGACTTAAGAAAATACTTCTATTTAAGAAAAAAGAAATGGGAAATCAGGAGTTTAGCACAGACTTTAAAGCACACCCTAAGAGATCCCCATAGAATTTAGCAGACAGTCCTTGCCACACTATACTTGGGAGACACTTAACATATGCAGGTCAAGAGACCTCAGTATACCTCAGAGAAAGACTGGGATCTACTGATGGCATCCTTGCACCATTCGCAAAACTTTACCACAGGACACTGAACATCAAGCTGACTCCAACAGGTAGGATTTACTTACTAGGGAAAGAGCTACAGAACACAGTTCCAGGCTACTGTCAATTGTTTCAGCCTGATTCTCTGTGGTACAGAGGAAACTGCCTTTGGACAGTTTCCAACTATAACCCTTTCTGAAAAGGGCTTTCCTTCCAAACACAAGCTGACATGCTGTTTTAGAGCATCTGCCAACTGCTGATCATTCTTCAATCACTCAAGTACTGGCAGACACATTCTACTACAGTTGGTTTTATGAGAATTAACACACTAAGCCACTATGGCTTCAAAGCAATCAGTAGACTGGTTTCCCAAGTAAAGCTTTTAGGCTATTGAAGTCCCACTTCAAAATACAATTATTTCAAGCTTCATTCTGAAAGTTACCTCATTTATCATTCTACCAGTACAAAGCCATCCTACTTTTTTATCAGTCTAGCCAAGAAACCAGCTGGGTATGAGACACAGAACATTGCTCATGGGGACTAATGACTTTGTAAGGAAAAAAAAAAGCTTTTCTACATTTAGTGACAGCTTTCTCAGTAAATTGCAATACAGGTAGTAAAATAATCCTTAATATTCTGAAACACCAGTTAAACCACATCTTTGAAATTCTTGCTACAATTAGAAGTGACTTGGATTGAAGGACAGCGACTTAAGTGCACCAATTATTCATACTATAAGTTGCCAATAGAGCTACAGCAGACAAGTAAGATTATATAGTTATCACTGCATTTTTCAGAAGAGATAAGAAAGTACTGGTATTCATGTCCTTAAGTACAAAAGGAGATTTCAGTTCTGCTCATGCAGAGAGAGGCATTAAGTTGTGGGTTTTATATAGGAATGATAGAGACTTCTAAAAAATAAGTTACCTATTATTGTTCAGTTCAATGTAGCTCTAGTTATAAAAATTTGCATTTATTCCTCAAATTAAGATCACGTAAGAAAAATACTTCTAAAACCATCTTTAAATCTACCACCATCTGGAGGATATGCTATGAAATAAAACATTAGTCCTACAGTATTTCATGTAGACCTGTCCAGATAGGCTAAAAACAAAAGCAGTTTTTCAGGTTTAGGCTCAAATCTATTCCAAAAATTAGTTCAGGATTTACCAGGGGACATCTTGCTTTAAAAATTAGACTCAGTTAGCCCAAAACTTTTTATGGAAATACATCCAGTCTCACAAATCTATGAAGTGGTCCTCAGAAGAGTCTGAAGACCATTCCACATTAAGAGTTGTGAAATGCTTGGGCTGTTAAACAAGACCTTAGTTAGCAACCGAACAAGAATAGAAAGCAAATACAAAGCAATTCCACTATTCTATAGTGAAGAATCTCTGTGGAAGATGGAACTTTCCAGACAATAGGTTTTTTTTAAAACAGAAGTTTCTTACTACTTTTGGCTTTAGGCTTCACTTAGCATGAAACTGCACATTCTAGTTTCTGTCACTATCACTGGCAGGCAATAAGCGTTCTGTAACTTAAAAAAAAAAAAGAGTCTATTATTTAGAACCAATTATTTCCTGATCTAAAAAAACATGTTCAAAAGAACCAATCCATAGTCTTCCAAGAGAAAAAACCTTCAAGTCTTAGGACATATGACCAAAAGCAGGCAACTACCTCTGAGTTCGTATCACTGACTGTGGCAGGCATTTCACTCAAACTGTGATAAGCATCACTCTTCTATAGCTACCTCTCGCACACATGCATTAGCCATAGAACTTTCCATAAGGACAACTAAAACGGATCTAAAACTACACATAGGTTTAGGTTTGATGAACAGTTATTTATTAGATTTGATTTCAATTAATTTTTTGCTTCAGTTTTGTTTAGGCATGCCACTCTTGAATCAACTCCTTTATGCTCCTTTACAGTAGCTCTTACTTTGAATATGATAGTTGCTGAATCTGAACACTTAAAACAAGTGTTACACTCCCAGTTGCATACACTTTATACACAGTAGGCAAGTTTCACACTGTTGCATGTGTTAAGTGCCATAAAAATTACAGCAAAACCAGGTGTTTCCATTAATGGATCTCTAAATAAACACACAGGGAACAGGTTAACAGTAGATTATATGGCAGAAGCCATTAGCCTTTTCATGGATTGGCCTTCAGTGTATTTGCATTTTTAGGGGGTTCTTGAACATAAAAAAACTCACTGAAGGGCACTAAATGTAAGACTAACGTTCAAACAAAAATGGACAATCCAGTATGACTCTTAAAAACTTCATGCCTTCACTTAAAGGTCCTATTAATTGAAAAAAATTTAGAAGTTAAAAATACTTACTGTAGTATCCATAAAGTACAGTATCTTCAATTTGTCTTGAAACATTAGCATCAGCCCAGTCCTAGTAATAAAAAATATAAGCATTTAACATCAAATGAAACAAAAGAACACTTCATTCAATAGCATTCTTATAGAACTGAAAAAACTGCTCTCATCAAGTGCCTAAAGAAAAGCATTAAGCACCCAGTTTGCCCCTGAAGCGTTGGAATTTAAGTTAGAGCTAATTCACCTAACAAAGACAATTAAGAAATGTGCTGCATTTCAGGGGACAGACACTACAGTAGTATCCCTGCTGCTTATACTCACTTTGGCTGTTAGCCTCAAAGTTCTTTTTTCAGATTAAGAATCTTTAGTTATCATACATTATATTGTCAGTGCACAACTGAACCAAAATTATTAGTGACTATCATTTTTAGCAGCTAACAACTTAATTTTGTTCTGTACTTAGTATTTAAGTGGCACTCCAAATACCTATTTTTATGAAAATGTTGTTTGTTTGACTACACAGACAACTAAGCTGTACAAGTTGCCCAGCCCTGTAGTTGGATGCATTGGATTTAATTTTATAATCAACACATTTAAATCTGCTTCGCAACTCCTCAGAAAATATGCATGTGCAAAGCATTAATGGAGGGACCCAATCAAGTCAACTGAAGTCAATATCTCTCAATCAAAAAAGCTCTAGTTTTTTTTATCAGCAAGGTTGACACTGGGAATTACTAAAGAGCAGCCCCAAAATCCCAGTTGAGGCCGATATCCACATTACTGAATTTCAGTCACAGAAATGGCACCACAAACTAGAGTTTGGGAACACCTTCTAGAAAGAAAAGTCAGATAATCAAGATAAAAATGTTTCTAGATGTAACTCAATAGAAAGGGCAGAGTCAAATTTCATAAGCAGAGTTTGCTTTGTCAGGACTTTGAATTAGGAAGAAAAATTAATTCTGTACAGATGGCCCTTTCTAAAGTATCAAACATCTATTTTTCAAGCATCTAGATCTAGCTATGACTAGTACATAAACACCCATATTCTTCGAGAATCTCTACAGCACTTCACTTCCTACAGTTACTACTATATTTGGCAACACTACAAGAGAATCACTAATTAAAAAACACAAATACATAGAGAGATATAAAAAGTACTACTTACAAAAAAATTACTAGCTGCAGAGTGCTAGCAAAGGTGCAAATGACTGGGCATACAGGAATAAGCACAGGACAGTTTCACAAAGGAAAGATTTTATAGACCAGAAAGAACATAAAAGAGTAGTTTTGCCAACTCTCAAGTGTGTTGTGCCAATTCCCACAGTATCTTGGTAACAGATCTCTTAATATCATCATAGAATGGTTTGGGTTGGAAGGGACCTTCAAAGATCATCTAGTTCCAACCCTCCTGCCATGGACAGGGACATCTTTCATTAGACCAGGTTGCTCAAAGCCCCATCCAACCTGGCCTTGAACACCTCCAGGGATGGGGCATCCACAACACCTCTGCGCAACCTGTTCTAGTGCCTCACCACCCTCACCATAAGGAAATTTCTTCTTTATGTCCAACCTAAATCTACCCTCTTCCAGTTTAAAACTGTTGCCCCTTGTCCTGTCGTCACAGGCCCTGACCAAAAGTGTTTCTCCATCTCTATTATAAGCCCTCTTTGTACATTGACAGGCTGCTATAAGGTCTCCCTGGAGCCTTCTCTGCTCCAGGCTGAAGAACCCCAACTCTCTCTGCCTTTCTGCACAGGAGAGGTGCTCCAGCCCTCTGACCATTCTTGTAGCCCTGTTCTAACAGCTCTATGTCTTCCTTGCACTGTGGGCCACAGAGCTGGACACAGTACACAGTGCACACAATGCACACAGCTTTTCTATCACAGAATAGCTATGACTAAAATTTATATACACAGATGCAACAGTACGTAAGAGTGGCAAATAGCTTTTTATTATGCTCAGTTGCAGCTTACACACTTTTATTAGTTATCCACCCAGTTTAAGCCATCACCTCCTTTTTCAGAAGTATGATCCTTTACTTTTTAGTTTGACCACAACTTGAATTACAAGAATATTCAAATTAGCTTCAGAAAACAGTACCCTAAATCAGGTATTAGAAAAAAGTTATAGGATTACTTGATACTATGCAGAGTAGCAGAGCTTAGACACTAACTGTATGCCAGTCTTGAGTTTCTGGCCTAAGCACTGAAGCTCTTTACATAACACCAAAGGGCAGACTGGTTTCCTGAGGTTCCTATCCAAAAAGCCACATGCTGATCAAGATGCCATAATTCTTAATCGAAATTTGTAGAGTAATATATCTCAAATCTTACCACAGAACTGTGGGACACCCATCCATACATGTTAGGATTTAGATCATACAACTCCCCAAATGTAACAGCATTGATATCCCTTATTTGAACAAGAGCAGAAGTTGATCTTTTTCAGAACTGCATTACATAGTCTGGGGAACCATTCAGAGGCTGGAAGTGAAAATACAGCTCTAGCTACATTGGTAACTGCACCCAGCCGGAAGGCTTAAGTCCAGTTCTTGCCCCCATCCCTTTTTTCTTCTCCTCAGGAAGAACTATTGGTTTAAGAAAGCTAAACATTTTGTAACATCATCTTTGCCAGCCAAACTCAGGGACTGAATCCAGAGGTACAAGCCTGCCTGTACAGCTTAAACATATTCCAGAATCATTCAAGTCTTGTGGGATCTAATTTACATGTAGTCAAGATCAAGAAAGTTTTCTGGAAGCAAAATTCTTCAAAAGCTAGCGATTTTGGAGACACAGCAACATAACTGAATTGGTGAGAAAAGAAAAGATCCAGTACTGTCAAAGCTCCTTTTAATTTCTATGTGTAGGCTCTTTTCAAACTAGTAAGCTCAAGCCCTTTCAGTTGTTGTGAAGATGCATGCACTAATACAAAGCATGGGAAAACTGCAAGTGAGCATACTCCTTAAAGACTGCACATGATAAGACTTAAAGAACTTCAACACTTGCTTTACCAGTTCTCTCAGAACTGCCTAAACTGTCATGGAATATGGGCTTGATGACATAAAATAAACTCTTCATTTTTCTATTATCTCAGAAAAATGAGCACCACCTTCCTTCCTGTTAATATATTAAGACTTCCAGTAGTCCACTTTTTAAAGTTCACTGTCCGAAATAAATTAGATTATCATCCAACTGGAATTTGAGTAGAAAAGTATACAAGCATTTTGTCATCTAATCAGCAAAAAGAAAGGACGAAAAATATTTTAGCAAAAGGGACAGAAGAAACACCTTAAGTTAAGTATCTGTCAGGTACACAGTAAGCCTAATCTTTGAAGACTGTCAGGCTCAAGCCCAACAGCATTTCAACTGAAAAATTTCTAGGCATTTGAATGAAAATACACCACAAAAGAATTAGATCATAATAAGAATACATACACAGAATATTAAAGGGTTTAAATTGCCTAGTGTTAAAAATTAAGGATATGCATTGCTTTAATTATGCCTAAGGGAAAAGCAAGACTGAACTGAACAGGTGGCACTATTTACTTCCAAGTAAGTATTTGAAAAAGGTCTCTCCTATGAGCAACAGAGACATTCAAAGCCCACACCAACCAAAAATGAGCAAGAAAAGCAACAGTATGACTTGAAGTTTAAGTGACACAGCACTTCACAGGAAGAGCTAGTAATTGAAATACAACAGGGCTGAACTGCCAAAAACCTGCTTCTCCTACAACTCCAGAAAAGCATTAATAACATATGATTTATAACAGGATACAGATGTAGAACTTAAAAACACTGTAATTGCTTTTCATTTTTTTGCTCAAATTAAGTTGTGCACAGGACCAGAGTAATATACTAGGAAACTTACATTACAGCATATTAAAATATTGAGATATCATCTTACATGAAAAGATGTAAAGACAAAGATGTGTGCATTTCAACATTGCGTACATGTGCCTGAACTTACAAACTTCACAGTACTCTGCACACGAAGAATCTGTAATGCAAGCCAATTTAATAGTATGCCATATCTATTATGCCAGCTTTCTGTCAGCTGCGGAAGCCCCACATTCACACAACCGAAGGAGGTAAAAATCCCTATTCTTACTGGCAAATTATCCATATGCATGTGTCATCAGCAACTCAAAAGCAATAACCAGTTCATCTGACCCGTTTCAAAAGCTAGTGACAGCAGCACTGTCTTGTCAAAAGTGAGAAGCACTGCTACCTCAACAGCAGTGCTGATATATCAAGTTGATAGGTATATGAATTTACTGGACATCCAGGAGTCAGTTGAGAACTCATCTGGACAGCCTCTAGATTTAGTCTGTCTTCTTCTCCACCCACTATGGCCCAAGCTTACAATATATACAGCAAACACATTAGAAGCACAATAGATTAGGAAGGTGCGAATTCATTGCTGCCTTCAACAGCAGTTTAAAACGTGAAAGCGTGACCACAAATTCTGTTAACATCTACACCGTTCTGCTGTACTTCATTCTGTTCCATGCAGTTTAGCAATCATACATCATATCACCTTTAAAAAACCTGTAACAATGCTTGTATTGACAGGTAAGGGAATCAACAAATTGCTAGGATACATGCAACAACTATGATGGCCTGCATTAAGCTATTATTCTTAGGTATTCCTGAACACAAGCCATGTTGAAGGATTCAGGAAATTTAAACACACCTAGAAGCGTAAAAAATAAATTTATTAGTAAAATGTTGCTATGTAAATAAGGATATAAAAAAGGCAGTTTAAGACACTTTCAGTTCACCTAAATGCTAAAGCCAAAGCAAAACTCCCTCAAAAGATTAATAATTACATTCATAGAAAATTAATTATGAAGAACACTTGCTTCCCCCAGTAATCATTGAGCAGAGTCTTCCTCCTCCCAGCAACTGTGTCCGGTTAGTGACTTCTGTTAACATATTTTCAACAGAACAGTACTATTCAAACTGTGCAGATAACTTTCCCAAACAAAAGCAATACAAGCTAATCTGACATTTTTGACCTTCCCCACTTTTTGGTGAGGGAATGGCCATGAATTTCATTCTTTTGTACCTGTTAAAGGGGACATTTCTGTCACTGCTGGACCCTGCAAGAATGTCTTGAGTATCCACTGAAGAGAGCTCCCATTCTCCGCAAATGTACCTTAATAAAGCTTAAAGTGGTGTAACATTCCAGATTTCAGTACCTGTGATGTTTCATCAAATGTAAATGAAGCCATCATTCTGCAGATTAACCTCTCCCAAAGCTTACCTAATAAAATGAAGATACAATACCAAAGACTGGAAAAAGGGTCATAGCATGGTTAGATATAAAGAAATTTCATAACCAGGTCTCAGATCTTCCAGCTTGCCACTTCCAAAATGGGACACAACCAGGATTTTGACTGCCAGATGGAGAGTAACATCCAGAAACATACATCTCGGCCACATCTGGCTACCATTAATATTTCGGCCAAGTATTGTTACTTCACAAGTAGTAATTCCTACTGAGGACAGGAAGCATGGTCTCAGTTGATAATGATTTCTCAGCCAACACCTTTGTAGAATAAAAAACCTGACATGTCTAGTGGTTCTGTATTCTGAGCAGCTACATAATGAGTTTCCCCCAGGATGCAAAAAATCTTAATAGAATGGTCTGCAGAAAAGATCTCCCATTAAACAGATGCTACTCCCTGAATCATTAAGGAGACAATTGGCTTTTAACAGCTCAGACAGACCCAAGGTTTGTGAGGTGTTCAGTCTAAGGAGACTGAAAGAAATGCAACCGGCTTTTGACTTCATATTGTAGCAAGAATCCGTATGTTTCAAAAAGAGAAGTTCTCATCCCCTCCCTTCTGCTGCATCAACAACAGAATAATAAAAAAAAGACAGCACAGTGATGATAACATCCTTGTTTCAAGCAGTCTTCCTGCTGCAAGACAGCATCAACTATGTTTTAAATATTTATGAGACTTGTAGGTCAGGGTTCCAGCAGTAATCTTAAGTCTTCAAGCTAGGGCGAAGTTTTCTGTTCCTAAGTGCTTGTTATAAATCAAACAAGTTTTCAGATCAAACAGATCAGATCCAACTAGATATACTTGAGGTCCATTGCACAAACTAAAGCACTGTCAATGCGAACAGCCAAAACTTTCAAGATAAAAGTGGTGCTGGTGAATATTATCAGGACTTCACTTACAAGGTAATACTCAAGTTCTTTTGATTAATACTAGAACCAAAAGCCTGCTTTCCTACTTAACAACACTATGAATCAAAGTTCTCAGCCTCCAGAAAAAGCAGTGTTGCAATGAATTCTATTGTACATTGGAATAATGACCACCCAAATCCATGGACCACTGCTCCTTTCCTAAAGGACTACACAGTTACTGTGCAAAACCTTCTAATACCAAAATTGCTTAGTTCACTCACAATAAATGCTTTAAGGTAATATTTGATAAGTCTCACTAAAGATGGTGAAAGACACCAACAGGTCCCAAATGCCACAAGCTACTTGTTTACAGTAAAGAGGAACTCATCTTAATTGGAAGATGTATAAACAGTATGTTAAGTTGAACAGTCTTGTTGAAATGGACAAAACCTCAAGGTTAACACAGACTGACCAAGGAATAGCGCATGTCCCTTGTCAAGGAAGACACCTTGGAACATCAGACTATGCCTTCAATTTAACCTCTGCTATTAGTATCACAAGCTTCTCCCCGAGTTTTCTAGTTTGTTCACAGAAAAACCTCAAGAATATCTACAGGTTGACAGTAGGGTCAGATGCATTAAAAATTAACTGAAAGTCCACATATAGTACCTCTTCCTTATAAGTTGAGCATCCTTGACTTTCTCATCTCTCTAACACTGATACTGGGAATTACAGTTGGGAGGTAGAGGAGAAAAGTATGTACAGAAAAAAAATTAGTTTACCTAGCATCTGGATAACTGCCACTACTCTTTTGGCATAAGCTCTGAAATCATCCAGTGGAATGTTTTTTGATGAACTAATGATTTATCTACAGACAGTATTATCCATATCTGCTACCTGGATCTGCCTCAAAAATTCACTAAGAGCAATCTAGTGAAGACTTAACTCACTCTGGCCATCCAAAACAAAGGATCCTTGCCAGTCATAGTCCTTCAGACCACAGCATCAGAGAGAGGGCCTTGGAGGCGCTGGGTTTGAAAAAATGCTCCAGAGGAAGGGCAGTGGTCTCTTGGAAATATTGTGAACCCAATCCAGTCTGTCCTACTTCTGAAGCAGTAGCAGAAAAGAAGCACATGTTACTCAGGAGACTGTTAAAAGGTTTAACAACTCAAGATCTCACAGTAAGATGCTGTCAACCTCCTAACTTGCCATTACTCCTAAACTGAAATTATCAAATCAATAAAGCTGTGTGTCTACATATAGGTTTGTATGTTCCAAGGGACCCAGATCCACTCAACTTTATCAGGATGGCCACATTGATATTTCTGTATCACAATTTCAACACTTGTGTTGGATCAAGTGTAGTAATATCAGAAGATCTCATGTTATTGCTGCAAAGCTAGAAACTCGTTCAGCCGAGCCTTAAAAGGAAGAATTCTTCTGTAAGGCAGCACAGAGCAATTTGGTTTCAACAGGCCATCAGCAGCACCTACAAACATTAGGAACTAAGCAGGACCAAGAAGCCTCAGAAACATAGGCAAAAGGGTACTTTAAAGAAACAGAAGCTTTACCACAAGCATGAAAGCTTGCTTTCAGGTACAGTTTCTAAACAAATCTACCCACCCCATCATATCACAGTATGTGGCCATTAACAAAGAAATCTAGCTCAAGAAAAACAGTATTTTAAGTACAGTAACTTTGCTTCTATTCATCACATTTCCTTAAACAAGACTGTAGCAACTGCATGAAAACATTTCGCCTTCTGTTCTCCTCACAGGTTTCTCAAATCAGAGAAAGCATACATTAACAAAACAGGTCTCCTTTGCAACAGGAAATTCTGCTTAGTCCCCTGGAGATGTGCGTTTTTCAGCTGGAGCTAGTTACATCATTCTTATTTCTCTAGCTAGTCAGGCTCAATATATTTCTTAATACTCAGTATTATTCTCATGGAACTGCTAGTATTGTGACACATGAAAGGTCTCTTCCATCTTCTAGATGTATTCTAATTCTGAACAAACAAGGTCTGAAGATACAAACTTTTAACAGTAACATTGAACAATACGTTAATTTATCCTGTATTATCACTGAGGGATAAACATGACAAAAAAAAATCACATCACAGCTCAATTCTAAAGGCTTCTTATGACTTGCATTTACACGAGCACCAGCCAAAAGCCCCTGCATTGGCTGCAAGCTAGTTCTGAAGTGTTATCAAGAGTCTGGCAGGACCTAGGTTTTCCTCTGGAAGTAGGGCAGGAAGGGAATATAGGCTTTGAGTCTATCTAGTGCACAGGCATTTACCCTCTGCCCACTCCCTCATTTGTTTCAGGATCATATCTTTTGTTATAGATCCAGGTATGCTCCACACCAAACTAAGCTGTTACTCAAATTATTAATATGCTCCAGTTTAACCTGTTGTCAATGGTAGTGTCCTCACAACAACAATGGGTCACTACCCTCAAGAGCCCTCCTTGAAAATTAAAAAGGCCAATGCTTTAAGCATTGATAAGAACTCTTACTCAAGTAATGCTTAGGGCAGGCTACAGTGAGTACTCATCTCATTAAGAGCTCATTTTGCACAGCAACCCCCCTCCAGTTTAAGTTTATAAAAACAGTAGTTCAGTTAAGGCAGTATCAGTGAGGAAGAGATACTACTGTATTTCCCTACCCCAAGGGTTTTACCAGCTTCCCCTCTTTAAAAAAATGGATATTAACTCAGGCTCTACATTATAGGTAGATTAACACTATAAATCTTTGTAAGTCTTAATGTTTCAATACCAGAATAAGAGAATGCTGGCAAAAAAAGACAAGCAAAATAATCTTACACTACAAATGGGCAATACAGTCTGTTTCTGAACAACATGGCAACAAATTCCATTCTGCTATGCCCCATTATGATGTACTAAAAAGCAACATTTAAGAGATTCATTTATACCTTCAGGATGGTATACACACTCCTTTTAGCACAATAAAAGGAATGAGACTTTGGAAATCAGTAGAACATCAAAAATAATAGAAATGAGAACTGAAATCCAGTTAAAGTAACACACAGAGCTCAGTGTTGTATTCACAGTACTAGTTCTCAGCTTTCCAAAAAACTCCGGCACTAGAACAGGTATTAGCACTGGTTTTAAACACTTAGACAAGCTAAGAGCATCCTCTTTCAACACAAGTGCTTCTTTTGAAGAGGCAATTAACATTTTTAAGAGTACATACCTTAAACGTGCCATTTGGATTTTTCATATACGAAACCAAAAAGATGTCCACTGGCAGGAGCGCTGATGAGATAAGAGCAACTGCCAACGCAAAGATAGCTGTTATGGTAGAAATCACTTCGCTTTCCCGCCGACTCTGATACTTGCGCACGTAAACCCAGCAGAAGATCAGAATAGCCTGAAATACACAGGGAAAGACAGTTGCACAGTAAGGCTGCCAGAAAGCTGAAGTCAGACCCTGCACCTTGGTAACGATGACCGGCGCAGCGCCGACCCTCTTCCCACCTGAGCCCTACACATCAGCGTTACACCCACCGCGCCCAACGCGCCCTTTGTCCCCTCGGCAAGAGCAACAAGAGCAGCGCTCACACGCGAAACGGGCTAAAACACAAGGCAAGGGAGGCAAGACAGCCCCGCGCCCTCGGCCCTGGGCTCTGCCGTGCCCGGCACCGCCGCCGAGGCACCGGCCGGGAGCTGCGGGAAGCGCTGGCTGCCGGAGCGGAGGGGCGGTGAGGCACAGGCCTCGCCAGGCGGGAACCGAGAGCTGGAACAGCGAAGGGGAACCGAGGGGGAAGGAGCAGCCGGCCCCGGCTAGCGGAGGGGAAGGCGGGGATCCCGCCGGCCCCACAGAGAAAGGAAAGGAACGGGAGGGCAGGGGTGCGCGCCCGGGGCAGAGCCGCCTCTCACCAGCAGCGCCAGGCCGAAGAGGCACCATCCCGTCAGCAGCTCCGAGGCGGCCGCCGCCATCTTGGCTCCCGTCAGCAGCAGCGTCCCCGCCCCGCCGAGGCGGGGATTTTTAACGGGGGCGGGCGCCGCGCCGCCATGGAGACCGACCCCAACAACTGCCGGGGCGAGACGTCATGCGCCGGGGACAGGTTTCGCTTTAGTTGGCGGCTCCCGCGCGGGGTTTGTCTGTCCGTCCGTCCGTCCGTTCGTCCTTGTCCTTCCCCTTCCCCGGCAGGGCAGCGCTCGGTCCGCGGGGACTCCTCCTTACCGGGCAGCGGGAGAGGAAAAAAGGGGGTTTGGGGAAAGAGAAAAGATGCGCCAAGAGGTATCAAGCACTTTCAGTTTCTTTTTTGGTCGTCGCTTTTCTCCGTAAAAGTACCTAAAATGTTTCCCTACGTCACGTCCTAAAGGCGCCCGGCAGCTGCGCAGCCTTTTTGTCAGCGTTTCGCACGCACCCGGAGAGGTTTTCGCGGGTGGCGGCAGACGCGGGACCGTGGTCGGGGGAGAAGCCTCGCCTCAGAGCGGGAAGGCGCTGACGGCCGGTGTGAGGGCGGCCCCGGGGGAGGGAGTCTCGGAGTTGGGCTTCGCTGGAGCTGAGGGGAGCTCGTAGCCTGGATTTGGCGGCACGGGGAGCGGGAGAGGCTCGCCTTCAGGGTGCTGACGCCCGCCTCAGTCTTTAATTTGCTGTGAGGGCTGCAGGCAGGTCAGGTGCGAAGGAGTCTGCAGGAGGGCCCGAGGCGGCGGGGGGATAGGTTTGGAGCCTTGTTCCGGAGCACGGACGGCTGCGCTGGGTTTCTGTGAGGGGTGAAGGCGGCTCAGGGGTGAAAAAGTGCGGGAGCTCGCTTAGTTTATCAGCTTCCATACAGGGGGGGCCCAGAGCTGCAGGAGGGGACCTGCCAGGGTGCAGGGGTGGCCCCATTCTCATCCTGAAGCAGTAGATACGTTTGCCGTGTTTCCATTTGCTGTGAGAGCGACGGTAGTCATGAGCCGAGTGAGAAGTGGTTGAGGTTCAGGCCATTTTGTAGCCTGCTTCGGGGCAGCGGGAGCTTGGCCCTGGAGTGGCAAGCTTCCAGTTGCCGTGAGGCCAGTGGGGCTGACAGGAGCTTGTGGCGGCAGCAGTGCTCACGAACTACGTGTGAGGGCAGGTGAGAGGTGGTGGGACTTCTCGTGGGCTCGTAGCCTTGAGAGAAGGCATTTGTGGGTGAAGGCGTTGCGAGAGCCTCACCCCAGGCTGTTTTTTTGCCTTTGCTGAGCCTTAATTTATTATGAGGGCTATATATGAGGCAGTAGCTGGGTTTCCGTTTGGTGTGAGGGCACAGGCAGCAGGCAGGTGGCTGTGCAGCGGCTGTGGTGCTCATAAGCCAAGTGAAGGACAGTTCGTGGCAATCCAGGTAGGCTCGTAGTCTGATGAGAAGTGCAGCAGACACTATATAACCATAATTAGTTATAGGTCAGTAAGCAAATAACTATATTGTGTATGTCCTCTTAGATTATTTTTTTAATATATTACTATTAATGTGTATGTATTTATCTCCACCACAGAAAATATTTCCCTGGATGTCATTACTATTAAATATGTATGTTGTAATTCAAAATTGCCCTAGAACCCATGAAGAATTAAAAACTTAATGAACAGCATTAAAAATAAACTATTCCCAAGTGGGAAGGGGAGTAATTTGCCCTTGGAGTATATAAAGATTTTATGTTTTGTACAGCACTGCATAGCTTTATCAATAAAATATTGAAATACCAAACATCAGAGACCCATAACATGTTAAGAATTAAGGCTGCTGTAAAAAAAAAACAAAGAAAGAAATGCTATAGCTATATCCTACCACAAATCTTTTTGTTTTGACTGAAATGGTTACATAAATATTTAACTTGCTTTAGTAAATAAGCCATAAGAGTAACTTCAGCATGATCAAAAAAATCTTTTCCATTCTATACAGTTAAGAGTTTATGTAGTTTAAGAACCAGTAAAAAAACCAACCAAACCAAAAACCATAATTATATATTTCCCACTGACAGAAAAATAAAATTTTTGAGTCTTTTATTAAAATCATCCTATATTTTTGCAGTAAATGGCAATTTTGAAGAAATTATCATCGCTCTGTCAGATCCGTTCCTATTTGGTAAATATGGTTGCTAACCTAGTCTTAATTGGGTAAGAGGCAAGGTTTTCAAGGTTTCAGTGAAAATTTTTTCATGTCCCTGTGTGTAAAATGATTACAGTAATTCATAGTTTAAAGGAAGAACTTCAGTTTTTGTCAGAATGGAAGTAATGGGGTTTTGTACAGTGTAGGCAAAATGGAAGTTCAATGCCATGTTACCACTAGCTATCTGAATGTTTTTTCTTTATTCCCTGAATTTCAGAGTTTGTAAATTCAAAGCATTTTATCCTTTAATCTAATAAAATCAGCAGATCTTTATCTGAAGAATCATTATAGTAATTCTTATGTATAGTGAGAAATAAGTCCAAACTATGAAAAATGTCTTAGATGCCACTTAAAAGTAAATTCCACAAATTTGTTATTAATAAAGTATTCATGTGGTAAAAAGAGAAAGAAGAGGAGTGATATTGTAGAAATTAAAGTGTATGAAACAAGATACAGTCTTCATTTTGACCAGGACAAGGGATTAGTATCATACTTGAACTAGATAGTGTACATACCAACAGGGAGCAGGTGCACCTTCTCGCTTGACTGAGCTGCTCTTGGCACCACTTGATAATCCCACAAGTGTCAAGGGGGTTGAAAGCGTGTGGGCTAATGGCAGTGCTGTATTTTAACATTCTCTGATTCACTCTATTTTTTATATAAATTTTTTTCTCATGTAAGAAGAGAAGGTAGTGAAACTGGGTTTAGCAGTATTTGGCAGAACATGTCATGGTCTTGTACTTGAAGGTGTAATTATTCTTTGTGTTATGTGGCTTAGAATCCAGGAAAAACCTTTAAGCCTTATAGCACAGAACGCGCTAGACCTCGTACTGTGCAAGTACACGCAATTAATCGTTGGCTATAATCACTAATTTTTTTTTTTAAGTCCTTAAACTTGTGTGAAGAATATTGACTGTAACTACTTGAAATTTCTTCTGTTTTATTTAATGCTTTAGTTCATTTACCATTACTTCAGAACAAACTTAGGTTTCTGAGTTTGGTTTGTCATACTGCATTATGTCAATGCAGGCATCTTTCCTTCCATCGCTTTACTTCAGTGCTTACTTAGTCTTATTTAACCAGTGGCACAGCTTTGGTTTTCTTCTTAAATGCTATTTAAAGAGTTAATTTTCATTCTATGAATAAGACTTTCCACTGTATCATGCAAAACCAAAAGAAAAGAAAGAGGACAAAATTGGAATCTGTCAGTCTGCATATAACTAACAAATATTTTTAAAGGCATTCACAAAATTAACTTGGACTCTATTTATTGCTAGGTTAATAGAGAACACCATGAGGTGTCCTTTACATCCTTGCTCCTTCTATTGTTTCCTTATTCTAAAATGTTACCTTGTTTCAAGCTCCTCAATCATGCTAATCTCTTCAGAGTGCTTGGCTGTAGTGCAGTCTATCATTCCTTTTCACTGACAGAAACCTCATTTTGCCTTTAAACCTTACTCAATATCAGTAGTTGGTACTGTTGTATCAGTGGCTCGACATTTACATGAAAAATAGGGACAAAGCGTAGTTTTATGAAGCTCATGAAAATTCTAGTTTGACCGTAACTTGGTTTAAGTCGGCTCAGTTCTTATTTTGGGTAAGTGTAGGGAAGAGAAGAGGTTTTCAAAAGAAGTAATGTAGTCACACTGAGGAAAAACAAATGGTCCCATTGGGTTGGGAAAAAGTTTTTCTCAATATTTAGTGGAATTTAGGGAAAGCATATATAATGCAGTGAAGCATACAGTGGTGTTCCTCCCAGCAAACCCATCAGCACTGGCACGCTGTTACTGAGGGAACACAAATCAAAGGTTGAATCATCATTTTTGGAGGCTAAAGATAGGCTTTCTATGCCATCAGTTTCTCAAGTCCTTTTTTGTGTCTATTTATCATGTCATTCTTAACTATTTTTTATAACAAATTCCACAAAATACTTCATATAAATCAAATTGTGTAATTGATATACATAATAATTGATATACTTAAAACGGATCGTTGTCCTAGGCAAAGCCCAGTTCCTAGAACATGGGAGTTTCTAACATGCAAAGAAAAACCTGACATAATTTGGGACTAGAAAACTCTTTATGAAAGCATAGAACTGTCACAAGGTGGAGAGGGATAGCTAATCTCTGCATTAAGACGTGTGTGTCTTTTATTGCTGTGGTAGTATTGAAGTAGGGGAAAAAAATTTTTCGTTGTTTAACTTTGGAGCAGACATCATCTTTTAAAAGGTTGCAACATGCTAAATAAAAATAAATATTTGAGTTAGAAATTTAGAAATAATCTGTGGAAGAATTTAGAGTGGTTGTTCTTTTAATACCTTACTAACAACTGCATAATAATATTTATGGAGGTTCTTTTCTGTTCTGTTCCTCAGTTTGTTTACTTCAGCGAAACCAGAATTTTAAGAAGGAGTCTGAGGGCAGAAGAGGTGATTCATTTCTCCAGGAGACAGAGAGTGTAGGTCAGTAACATTTTCTGTAATGAGGGCTGTAAAACTGATTAGGAGCCTTCAAGGTCAATTTATTTCTAAAATGTTTTTGGTTGGTTCTGTTTGTTTGTTTTCAAAAAACAATAATTAAAAGCTGTTCTGTATGTAAATTACAGTTCTGTATGAGCTGATAAGAATGAAGGCAGTGTGAACTTCCACAACAGAAAAGCGTGAACATTCCCACAAGAAAATTGAGTGTGAACTGCTGTATTCCCCTGAAACTTTCTGCCTGATGTTCTCAGTCAGAAAAAAAAAGAGATTTCCCTGGTATTTTTCTCATGGTATTAGTCAAATAATGAACTGACTGCTTGATCAGATTAGAACATCCAAAGTACTGTTTTCTGCATGTTTGTCCTAAATTATTAGAGATACTTCTAGTCTTCTGTACATGGGAAAACTGCAGCTAAGGCATAAACTTGGAAAGAACACGTCTGGAGGTTTTCCCAGGATGGACTGAGGAAACTAGATGGAGAGTAAGCAAAACAACAGATTAAATTTTGACCCCCTGAATTTAATGGCAAAGCTGCCAGTAAGTTTAGCTTTTGACAAAATTAATCTTCAGGGGTAGTCAAAAAGGCAAATAATGATAGTAATAGGAACGGGATAGACAACCAAATCATCATTACACTTTATGAACAGTGAGCTGTTTTGAAGTCCATGTCAAAAAGAGATACAGAATTTGAGGCAGTTCAGAGGAGTATGAGCATGAACAAAATAAGGAATATCTTCAGCGCAAAGAAAAAAGTAAATAATTCGGAATCTCCATCTTGGAAAAGATGCTACTCAAGGAGAAATGATAAAATTTAGAAAGTTCTGACTGGCGTGAGGAACAGTGAATAGAGAACAATTAGTCATGCTTGTACCAAGAAAATTTGGCACGAAATAGATTAACAAGCAGCAGACTTAGAAAGGGACTGCTTCATACAATTTAAAAAATAGATATCCTTACCTTAGAGTGATTGGAATACCAAGAGTATGCATATATTAAAAATTAATAGAGAAATTCATGGATGAGAGGTCTGTCAAGCAGTATTAAGCACTCTGATAGAGAAGCAACCTCCAGCTCAGAAGGTCCCTAAGCAGGGGAGTGCCAGAGACAGGCAGGATTTGCAAGGAAAGCTTCTTCAGTTTTCCCTGTTTTCCAAACGGTTTGCTGTTGGCATCGGAAGGTCAATATAGGAAGCTGCACAGTCTTTCAATCATTCCAGTTATTATTTTGCAGTTAGTCCAGCTCAGTATACCTGTTCTTAGTACATCAACAAAGGCTAGGTTTCTGATCATTTGATACAGTTAGAGGGTAATCTTCATGATAAAGGTGGATTTCTTCTGGCTCAGAAGACTGATTCAAAGCCGTTTACATTATTTAAACCTAGCATATGGACTGCATAGAGAATCCTGAACAGTAAGGGCTGCCTAGCAGCACAGGAGAGGTGATTTTATATTACAGTAAACAGTTGAGCCTCATCTCTAACCAACAAAATAGGCCTTAACCCATACCCAGGAGCACGGAGGTTGCCTCTTGTTTCAAAATGAGAAAAAAGGTAGACTTTATGCTTCCATGTGGAAAGAAAGAGTTGATGAATCTAATTTCCTCGGTTCAAGAAATACATTGATAAACTGAGCGAGTTCAGGGGAGGGTCCCCAGGATGGCTGGGTCTGGAGCACTTGCTTTGTGAGGAGAGGTGAGGGAGCTGGTCTTGTTCAGCCTGGGGAAGAGATGGCTTTGGGGGCCCTAACAGCAGACTGGCAGGGCTGGCAGGGAGGTCGTTGAGGCAATGGAGTCAGTGGTGCATGGCAGGAGGAGAGACAGCAGACATAAATTGAAATAGGAGGATCTGACTGGATATATGGAAGAAAAAAAAGTGTAAGGATAATTAAGCAGTGGAGCAGATAGCCCAGATGATAGGTTTTGTAACCTCCATTCTTGGAGGTTTACAAGACTTGACTGATAAAACCTTGAGCAATCTGGTCTGGATTCATTATGACCCTGCATTGAGCAGGAGGTTGGACAAGAAAGTTCCCAAGAGTCACTTCCTACCTGAACGAGTCGGTCATTAATGCCACTCACACAGCAACTGTATGTAGATAGAAGATAATATTTTGGAGAATGCAAAGGAAATCATTATTCTCAGCAATTGCACCAGGAATTGAATAGTAGGGCAGTAACACAAAGCAATGTCACAGAGGGGAGGAATGGCATGAGATTATGGCTGCTGACTTTGAAGTTTTATCATTTAGGCCTTTCTGATCAGCAGTGGCTTAGCAGCAGTTACATCTGTTGTTTTGACTTCACGGAAAAGTAATGATCTTTAACTACATGGATCGTGTATTGCTTGGTTGTCAGTGAATACGGATACAACCAAATACCAATCTCTTTGCAGGTATCCTGAGGCAAAAAATTTTTAAACATATGGAGTCAAAAGACACTTGAGTATGTGCAAACCACGCAGAGCCAGGCCTGTGTATGTACATAGTGAGGAGCAATCTCAGAGTCTCTATTCAGTATTGAAAGTTTTGGTGTGTATAATGTTTATTTTACAAGACCTAAAGCAATGCTAGGGCTTCAAGCTACTACTAAGACTTAATGTTCCCTGACCCCAGTAATAGAAACAGCAGAGATGGACACATGATATAGTACCGCTTTTTCTTCTGTGTTGTTGACATACTCTTCCTGTTTCATTTATTTCTGCGAGTGAACTGCTTTTCTCTTTGGGTTGCAGCTGGATAATCATTAAAGTAGTTGGGGGGAAAAACACAGAGGGTAATTATAGAGGAGGAGTGATGTCAAAACTCACCATTTTGTAATAGGTGATTCAAATAAATAAATAAATTTTAATTAATTAATAATTACAAAACACTGTAATCTTAGATGTAAAAATCCAGTTTAAGTGGCAGGAGTCATCATTCTTGGCCATTGGCATTTCAGGGGCGTTTTCCTCTTTCACCCACCAGAGAGCTCCCATAGGGCAGTTCTCCAAAATCCTTTCCATGCCTGATGCAGTCAGTAGGAGGTTTGCCAGAGATCTCAGTAGAAGCCAAATCTTCAAGTCCTTACTTTGGGAAGTTTCTCATTTCCACAGAAGTTTTAGCATAGCAAGAACTTCAGAGTTGTTTTGTAACATATGAGTGATTTTTGTAGTTAAGTATATATCAACTCTAAACTAAATCCAATTTTTCAAAAATAAAATGAGTTGTTCCAAATCTTAATCTTTGTCTGTCAAGCTCTGTCCCTACTGATGGCATCATTGCTTTGCAAAGCATTCAAGCCTATAATTCAGTGCCATTGTAAAAATTTCCATTTCTGGAGATATGCCTAAATACAGCATACCTAAATTTTGCTATTTCTTCACTATTATATATTAAAAAATGAATCCTTTTCTATTATTGTATGACTAACTTATCTAAAACATTCTTTCTTGTATTTGCAACCATAGCATTTCCATTCTGAACTCTGATGAACTTAGTAATTCAAAAAGAGATGGAAAATCATATTAAATGTGGTCATGTTGATCTTTTCACCTTCATCTTCCAGTCTCTGTTGGTCTCTTATTTGTTCCATGACAGACAAGCTAGTAAGAGTTTGTACAATCCTGTCTCTCTTTTATGTACTGACAGACCTCAGTGTCTGTTCTCATTCCTTTTTTCCAGCAACCATTTTGTTTTGTCATTGAAGTGCTCAGTTCATTTGCCAGAATCAGTCCCCCTTTTTGACACAGCCTATTAAAATATGGTATATCCTTCATAAGCCAGTCCATTTTGGTTTAATACCTAAAGTGCCATGTGACCAGTTAATGGCCATGGAAGTGATGGTTTCTGAAAATTTTTTCTACATCTTATTTATATCTCCCTTTTATAGAAGCAGCTAGTACGTATTCTCATTTATCTTCTTTTATTATTTCATATATTTTACATTGTGTTTTAATTTGATTAAAAAGTCTTCTGTAGTGAAATTGCTTTTTTTCCTTCTTACCACACAAGGTCTTCAACACAGTAATACTGTACATGCTAGTAATCTAAATTTTTATCTAATAAGCAAATGCAAAACAAGTTCTACTCTTTTGTATGATTAAATCTTAAGATCCTTTTTAACATTCACTAAAAAAGGGATACAGACAGTATTTTTCACTGCAAAATACTAGAAACGTGTGGATTTTGTGTAAAATGATGCAAAGCAGATATTCACTTAAATAATTATGTACTTGTATTTATTTTGTGTGTATATTTGCTTTTGTATTAAAGATAAACGTCCCACTCCTGTTTCTTCACTGTGTTATCATTTGCTTTCTTATAGTCACCAAAGAAAAAAGGACCATGAGAAATTTTACTCTATATAAGGTAACTGTTTGCTATAATGCACTCAATGTCTCCGAAGTTTTAACCAGAAGAAAGAGGCAGTGCACAAAACAATCAGGTGCACAGGTCATACCTGTTTGTAGAGGCGAAGGACATCAAGACATTTCACAAAGCATGTTTTCAGTCACTTGAAGAAAAACTCTGGTGGGAATCTGATATGAAGAACACTTGAAAATATGTACCCAGATGTGTTGATAGCCAAATTATTGTTTGTTCCATGTTGGCTTCATAAAAGATGTAGAGCAAATGCAGTCTGCAGAGAATTACTTGTTATTAAAGGAGGGTATTTTATGGCATGGAACTGGTCTTTGATCAGCATGGAGAAGAAGAGTCTTCAGGACACCTAATAGCAGCCTTCCAACACGAAAGATGACGCTGAGCTGTTTGGAAGTACGTGATGGGAGGATGCCAGTGGGCGCAAGCAGAAGTGAGAGACATTCTGACTGGGCATGAGGAGAAACCTCTTCACCAGGAGGACAGTCAAGCAGTGGAGCAGGTTGCCTGGAGAGGTTGTAGTGTCCCTCCTTGGAGTCTTTCAGACCTGACTTGCTGCAGCTACACAACTATTTTGGTAGCGTACCATACCAGTACTTTCACACTGGTAAAATAATTCTGTTGTTGATGTTGCTGAAATTGCTCCCTCCCTTACCTGGTTTCATCAGTTGTTTATTTTCAGTTTGTTTGTTATACTATGTAGCAGTTCAACTTTATCATGTTTGGGGATAGTCTCCACTGTGTGGACTCTATAGCATTCCTGGTCATCTAGCAGGTATGTATGTTTTACCTTGCTTTCTACAGCATCAACTTACACTTGCTAATCTTTCAGAAATCAGTTCAGTTTAATTTTTATGCCCTTTTAAATAGCATATTCAGTGTGTGGTATTTTCTAGCATTTTATAGTTTTTTTTAAAACATTTTACAATGTATGAACATTATATTATGATTGTTATTACATTCACCATCATCTTTGCTGAGGTGCAGTTTTATGCTGATCACCTGTGAAGCACTAGCCATTGCAGATGACATTAGTCAGGTTTTATTCCATTTGAGTTTTAGTTTTGCTGACTTTGGCATCATTCAAACAAATAACATGATACACCAATGTGTTGAAAATATGAGCATCTTCTTTAAACACACCTGACATCCATAGGGTAGACTTCTAAATAAATCTAAAGCATTGATTTTTGTTGTTACTAGCTATGTTGTCCTTCACAACAGGGGCTCTATAGATATATCTATACTCCATGTGACTGCTGTTAGAATCGGACTGCTTCTGTACATAAAGCAGGTCTGCAAGCATGGCCTTGGTACGCCTTCTTGTATGAGAGAGAGAGCAGGTCTGAATGATACTAATGATTGATCAAGTGGTTTTTGAAATACAAGCAATTACAAGTTAGGCGAGGCATTGCTAAGCAACTTCAAAACTTGTTTCAGTCTTACTTTTCCCGTTACAGTTTTCCAGTTTTCAAAAAAATAATGTTCTTACATGTAGTTAGAACATTCCCTTAAAACCTGGAGATTGCTCAGCTGGCTTGCTGCAAAACTGTCACATTACCTCTAGGTAAATGTCATTAAACTGAGCACAGGGCTTTGCTTTCCTTGGCTAGAAAACATTGTGAATAGCTTGCTTCCTACCTTGAATATGATTGAGTAGGAAAGAATTATATGTCCATTTTTGTAGGGTGATTTAGATTGCCCAGGAAAAAGGTGATACAGTGAAATCAAATGTAAGGTTACACTTGCAGGAACAAACACTGCAGGGCTAAGCTTACTGAGCGGTATACAGTGTTTTGGAAAGCTGTAACGCTTTAAGAGAGGTAGTTGATAGCTTCACGCACAGTGTGATGGCCTAAAAAAGATGGTGCTTAACAAAAAGAAATACTAAGTGACAGTAATGTAGCTGTGTTACTACTTTATGAGGTATTGATGGTATAACTATGTCATTATGTTAGCAGAATGCTTGGATGGTAGACGCTTTCTAATTTATGTCAGTGAGCAGGAATTGTTTTGGTTTTTTTTCCAGAACAAACAAACAAACAAAGCCACCATGAAACCACACTGCTTTGTAGTGAAAAACAGATAAAATAAAAGAAAAGCTCCTCAATCCATCTTTGTTATTCAGGAGAAGAGTTGAGGATAGTCTAAGTTTGTACGCGGAAATAAGACTTCTGATACCATAAGGATATTTAACAGATAAAGGCATATCATAATCCAAAGGCTGAAGCCTGAAGCTAGAGAAATTGAGAAAAATAAGGCACATGGAAAAAAAAAAAGTCACATAAATATGGTTACATATGCAACTATTAGCCTAGGTATGTGGCAGAATCTTTATAATTTCATAGATTTAAAACTAGATCATATATTTTTCAAAAAGAGGAGATATAGCTCGCCTATAAATTAGGAATTTGTCTGAAATGACTGAATATAATGTTATGGTCTAGATTATGAAAGAAATCAGCCAAAGTAGTTGTGACAGGTATTATGACATCAGGAGGGAAAGAAGCTGCCAAGACAAGACCCTCTGCTCTCCTCTGAGGGAGAACACAATCTTCTCTGGAAGTAGTTGAGTGTGCCCAGGTGGAAAATGTCTCCTCTGGAAATGGTCCTGGGCAGCTGGCTCTAGCTGGCCCTGTTTGAGCAGAGGGGTCGGACCAGATGATGTCCTGAAGTCCCTTCCAGCCTCAACCATTTTGTGAGAAGCTTTAACAGTATCAGGCTGGAACAGGGAGAGAGAAACAAGGAAGAAACATGAAGCTATAGTCAAGGCAGTCTTCTTGCAGCAAAGATAAGATCCTAGCCCATGTCTCAGTGATGACAGTTAGGAAAAGACTTTTTGAGAGACCTGGTGGACTCTGAAACATAAGTAGCAACTGGAAGCTGCAAGATTTTTCGGGAAAATGGAATGGAAAGACTTAACCTGCAAAGGTACAGTGGATGGTGAGTAGATATGTTTTGAAACCTTTTTATTTAAACTGTTTCACCTAATAGAGCTGAGCTACTTCTAGTTAAAGAGTTACTTTGTTAAAGCTTCTATAAAGTCTACTTTTAGATATGAGAAATCTTTTAATTTGATAAATTCCAGAGGTAATGTGCAGGTAGCTCCACTTCAAGAACTTGGTTGACAAGCAGTCAGGTGCCGACATCATGGCCTTAACAACACAGTGACAATAACAAAGCCTCATCCAAAATGTGCTGAAAAAAGGGGCAAGGGTTTCCTCTTGTTAACTTGCTTTTTTTTCATGTCATTTAGCTAGCTTTCTATTACAGCTGGAAAAAGATGTCATTTAATCTGTAGGTAGCTGTCTAGATCGCTGGTGGTCTGTCTGGACATCCCAGATCAGGAACTCCAGGAAGCACTGCAGGAGAGGAGAATAAGGAATCTACACACAGTGAGGGCTGGAAAGGGATGAGGAAGCAAAACAGAGAGAAGAACCTCAGCCATACTAAAAAAAAAATACTGTATTAACTGCAGCATACCAATACAGACTCTATTATAATCCAGGTGAGAAGGTAGCAAAATCTCAGGTTCTAAATATTTTTTCCAGTTTCTGGGTCGCAAAGTTTTGTTGTCTTTGTTATTGTTCATGTTATGCTGTTACCACTAAATACAGTGCAACCTAGGATCCACAAAAGCCTTTCTGGCAAGTGCTATCATCCTGGTATATTTATTTCTTATCTCCTCCCTGAGGGTAATGGGAAGTGTTGGTAATTCTTTCTGTTTAGAGTGAAATCGTAGCTTGATTGAAGCCTCTGATACTCCTAGCTCACAGCAACAGCAACTAAAGAGAGATCATAGAAACCAGGTGTGAAATTCTGGCCCAGCTGAAGTTTATAGCAAAGCATACGCCAACTTCAGCAAAGGCAAAATTTCACTCTAAGTAAAATAACTTACCAGCACTTCCTGTGATCTGCAGAAAGACATTCGTTCTTTCCAGTGGGAGCCTGGAGTGGAGTTATATAGTAGTGGTCTCCCACAGGCAACAGGGGTGAGAATGACCCTGTGCTAAGAAAGTAAATGTGAAAGCAGAGGGCAAGGTCATTAATGGAACTGGTATCAGTTCTGGAGGAGAAAGTTTGTTTCAGGAGAAACAGTAAGAAAAGGAATGACAAAAATTCATTTCTAGATAAGGATTATTGAAGATGCTTAAAAATGTTTCAGTTTTTAAGTTAACCACAGTGACTTCTTTTTGTTTTCAGTTTTAATTAATTAGCAATTAAGTTGATGAAGCTATTTTCAGAGGTTTTTCTCATTGTATTATTTTAATAGTGAAGTTTATTTATTTTCTTTTTTTTTCCTGTGTTGTGGTGTTCTTGTTCTTAATGTTGATAGGTTTTCAGTAAATCATCATTCAAGGCACTTCTCAGCTGTCTCAAAATTACAAAGACATTTTAAGGAAGATTTTAACTTCAGAGAAAAGGAGGTAAATACTACTGAAATATGGGGGAGAGGGGGAAGTTATGGCTTGATTATGTATTTCTTAGGCATCAAAAGCATACTCCTTGGATACATCAGAAAAGCAAGATCAAATCCTTAATTCACTCTGATATATAGTGTTTATTTAATGTCCATGCCCACTTACACATGTGGAATTAACCATATAATGATATTTCACTGTTATCTCAATTTATTTTTAGTCGGAAAAACTTACAGGAATCTGAAATTGATAATGTCTAAAAAAGAACTGCCTTGCATAATAATCTATGCCAAAAGAGATTAAGTGAATCTGATTTCATCAAAATTAGCTTGTGATTCCTTAACAAAGAGATGAAAAGGAATCCAGCCCAATCCATCTGGCTACTCTGTGTCAAAGGATACCCTAGTATCCTAACTTTAGCTTCTATTTCTTTCACTTTATCTTACTGCCTCAGCTCCTGACTGTCATACCACTAAATAGTTCAAAGACAGAGTAGAAATAAATCACTAAACTAATTCAATGTTTTATTTTTTAAGATATTTTAGCTCGCACAGGTGAGCAGTGATGGCCTCCCATGTGCTAAATGTCAAAGAATCTTTCCTGTGTCCTGCCCCTTTTCCTTGTCTGGGTTTTCTTGCCTTGTCTCTCCAGTCTAGAGACAAACTGTCACTGTGCAGGCAAGACAAAGGATTGGGGGCTTTGGTGGGACAGTGTGTTTGAACTCAACAACAATGGCATAGGCTGAGAAGTATTTAAAACTTCTGAACCTACTTATGACATGAAGGAAAATGTAGGAAGGTGGGGATCTGAGCAGTTAAGACTACCAGTACTCCCTGAGACCATCTAGAATATAAGCTGAGAACTCTCTTCTACAAAGTTTAAAATTTATCTTGAATATTCTGATAAAATCACAGGAGTGGAAGTCATCCACTGAAAACACTACCTAAAATTTTGTCATCTCTTAGATGATAAAATTAGATTATATTTCAAAAGGATATGCACACCTTTACTGTAGACCAAGGTAAGTTTGTTTTAATAAAACTGTTGAGGACAGCTGCTCTGAATGTAAATGGAAGGGGTTTATATGGATGTAACTGAAAATTCTTATTTAATCATATCTGCTACAGGCAATGCTTGTGGAATATTCATTTCAGTCCTCTGTACACAGAATTTGACTCATTTAATTACAAATGCAGACTAGCATTGTTCTAAGCCAGTCCAATTTACTTTGTGAACAATTTACATAATTGTAAAAATGTGTTATGGTAGTGTAGGTCATTTTTGTAGTTAATTTTCAGCCATAAAAAGAATGTAAGTATTTCAAAGTATATAAGACTACCTTATGTAAAGGTATCTAAAAGCTGTACTGGTCCTACTAAACAAGTTTAAATAAACTTGTTGGATGTCCACAGATTCTATAAAACCTTTAAGGAAGCACAGGTTCACTTCAGAAACTTAGCTGTCAGGTTGAAGTTAGGAATACTGTCACTCTAAAATCAAGGAAGAGAGACACTTGCAGAGAACAGTTAAACTCAAATCTGGATTTCCCAAGGGAAATTACACCCTTAATTTAGACATCTCAGGTGCCTCACAACATGACTTGCATTCAGGTTTCACCATACTTGGTGTTTGGTTACATCTGCAGGCAGGAACGTGACTCAGTTCCATGATTCCCTTGGCCTAAAGTAACTGATACTGCTTAAAGCTGGATTTAAACTCGTGTTTAAATTGCTTTTGGTTTACTAACTCTGTGGCCTTCACACTGCAGAAACACACCAAATCAAGTGAGTATGTGTAGTCCTTTGTCCTCCCGTAATTGCAGAAGTGTGCTTGGACGTAGACGGCTTCTTCCTCGGTACATGGGGAACATTCCTCCAGCAGTTGCCATGCTGTACCACAGGCAGCCGTGGGATACACTCAGGCATCCCACTGATTTATGTAGTAAAGCTCAGTACTAAGGAGGACTCTGAAGAATGCTTGCCAGCTTGATCATTTGGAACTAGGCTAGTCTAATTTGGCATTCAAACCTAGGTCCTCATTACAAGAAATACTTCTGTGGGGAAGATAAACCCTGTGTGAAGACAAATGTGTGCGTGATGCAAGCTCTTGTTTTCTGTTATGTATTCTTCTACTTACAGGCATTCTATGGTTAGAGTAGTCTTTCTTTTCTTTTTTTTTTTTCCCACTCCTGTCAACAGGCTTAGTTTATTCAGTTTCAGCTTTTTTTCTGACTTTATTCTCCAGGAGTCAAATCCTCTGTTGGAGTAAATTTTAAAGTTCCCTGAAGATAAATGAAGTATCTGTTACATATGAAGAGTTCCTTAAAGAAATAACCTCTATGCTAAGTTCTGGGAAATGGAACAATATTGCAATAGGAGAGACAAGCTGAATGTTGCTGATGAATGTCTCAGCAAGTGGTCCTAAAACAGTTCGTGAGTTCTTAGATTTTTATTTTATTTTATTTTTTTTTTCTCCTTTGGAATCTGGCCTTGTAGTTTTAATACATGAACAAAAGGTACTTCTTCCCAAATAGGTTTGAAGGCATGCCAAGCTCTAATTATTCATACTGAAAAGATTTGGGTGAACACAATTTTATTACACAAAATTTTGCATCTTCATGAAAAGCATCTTCCCCCTAATGCACAAGCAGGACCTAAGTTTGTATTCTTCTCTGAATACAACCTGGTAACATCGCAACAATGTAGTCACCTTTGGTAAAATTTGTATTTTTGGCCTAAGGCCATCTTCCTACCATAAGTTTTATGATTAAGTACATTCTTTACTATGTATCTATGTCAGATATTATTGCTGTAATAATTATAGATTATATCTGCTGATTCAGACGTGAACTCTAAATGCATTTGAATAATTTTGCACGTGAAAATACAGCCTTACTAAATAGTTTCAGGATACCACTTTAAGTTGTTAGAATGTGGTTGGTTCCAGCACTAATATTCAGTTCCAGCACAATTAGTCAATGACTAATTGTCAAGATTAAGTTAAGTACTCAGTTAAAATAACCAACAGGATATATCTGGATTCTACTTACCCGGAAAAGGAAGAAACCAGAGCAGTTCCTAGCTACTCCAAGCTTCATCAAAATGGCACGTTCACACTAAGTTGCTTGGCCTTGCTCCAAAATTAAATCAAACCATCGTGTCCAAACCACATTTGATGTGCCAAAAATAAACAATTTACAGATTGATGCAAATGTTATGCTTGATGCACTACACAGCTACATCTGTTTTAAGAACCTTCCATTTATTTAAATGCTGGCCTTTCTAGGAGCTAGTGTTTGATTCTGCATTCCTAGTAAACAGTAACATTTATTTGAATTGCAGTGCATGAAGATACAAATAGTCATGCAAACACGGTCTGATAGATTCTTCCTTTCAGCTGTCATTTTCTATTAGTGCACAAATTCCTTGACTCCCCAAAATACCTATATACACAAGGTTACGTAGGATGTTGACTTGCAACATGTGTTAGATCATCAGTAGCCTGTTCTAGAGGGCATGTAACAGCTTGGTTTGGTTTTGGGGGTTGTTTTGGTTTGTTTTTTTTTTTTTTGCATGTACTTCTCTCTCGCTTCTAGCTGCAGCCTTTAGATGCTATTGAATTCAGAGTTCATTTACATCTGAGATCATGACTAGATAGCTCTAGGCAGACATCGAGCTTACATAAATCTGTGGAATTGCTGGCTTAAAAGTATAACGTTGGTTAAATCCTGAGAATGTTTACTCCTAGATGAAAGGCAAATAAAGTAAGTGGATGCAGAGATACAGATTAAATATGCACTTAATTTGCCTTCCCAGATTATTGTGCCTATTTATTCAGCAATAAATATGAATAAAATACTTGTCATTTTATTATTTCATTTTTATGTTGCCTGACAGTATTGAAATTGAGCATTAAAATAACATAACGGTGAGTAGCTCCGCAGGAACTCAGAATCCTGGATGTGTTAATATATTTGTAGCTATTATGTTGATAAAACTGATGTTCGCATATATCAGTCAGTCTTGCATAGGCGAATTTATAGAAGTTACTTTCTGAGAATTTGAAACTATTCATAACTGGACTTAAAAGTATTTGTCATTGTAGTATTGTATTTTTAAATCAAACTCGGGCAAATTAGCTGGATAGAAAGGACACAACAGTAGGAGACACTGGCTAATACTGAGACTTGTAAATTCTTAGACATATTTGTTACTATTTAAAATGGAATTTTAACTGACATTTCTTGCACTATCTATGCTTTGTCTTCCTGAAATTTAAAAAAAACAAGCACAGCATATTCAGCCTTTTGATCTAAAATAAAGCTGCCCTTTAAGCCCGAAGGGCTTATACAGCCTAGTCTGTTTGTAGGGTCTTAAAGTTTCCTGATACTTTTCCTTTGCTCTTGACCTTCCTTTTTCTAATATTTGCATTATATAAAATTTAAATTAACATATTTTACTGCTTTATAGATGTTTTCAGACTGCACGTAGGATTTTAGCGTATTCATACAGAAGTATTGGGCAAACACCTGTAATTCCCAGCACAGCTGCCTACAACCTGGCTTTCATCTTTTCATTATGTGTAATGACTTTCAAAGACATATGGGTACTTCAGTCTAAAACAAGCCAGGTGATGTGCTTTGACTTGGTTCGGAGAATCACCTTTCAGCTTTTCTCATCCCTAATCAGCTGTTTGACCACGTACTTTTTTCTTGTACAATACGAAAGCCACCAAAAGGCATGTATTTCCTGCATTACAGGTAGGATGGATTCCATATGAAAGAAAGAAGAGAAAGAAAAACAATGGTAAATGTTCAGAATTTTTTCTTCATTGTGTATTTCTTTGTGTCGTTCATGAAACAATAGAACATGCGGCAAGCTGTCTGTAGTATGGCAGTACGGTTATATACACGCATTTTTCTATCCATCAGAAGACAAAGTAAAGTATGCCTTTTAATAGATAAGGACATACACATTTTGACACTATTAATCTTAGCATTGTTTCTCTAAGCCTGGACTGGACTGATGTTTTACTGAATTCTACAAATCCAGCACTATTTCAGGTCTGAATAACTTAACTGAATTTTTGTACTAACACTTTACAGAGTAATATATGCACAGAAATGTATTTTTCTGGAGTGGTAATGAATACTTTACAAATCATATGATACAGCTGTTGACATGTTTGCAACTGGTAAATATAAGCAATAGATCAAGACATTGATTTATTTACTTTGAAATGTATGTATTTTGGATTAAAATGACATTATTAAAAATAGGAAACACTTTAGGACCATATAGCACTAAACATTGTGAATGGTACACCTCCACATTATTTTTTTGACGTTGGGATTGTCAGTGGGATTGGAGTTGGAGGTAAAGTATGGACTTTTTTTTGTTCCTGTACCATTACATGTATTAGTACTTGGTTATTTTAAGGCATGTTATAAAGTGTCAAGAGTGTGGAGAAAATGTCCGAGCCAAGACAACTAATACCACAAAAGTATAGCAGTAAGTATTCTCCCTGCATCTTTTTGACAGTTATTTTGGCCCCTTTACTGAAAATCTGAGTGCTTCCTAAGTATTCAGAAGAAGTAGCAGTCGGGGTTTTTTCCTTTTTTCCTCTCCTATGGAAGATATGAAGTGACATCCAGCTTTTCTGTTGGCTTTGCTGCTTAGGAGTGCTTAGTGTGTGTGCACATGCATATACATAATTCCTTTTTGGTGTAATTTTTGCCAAAGTTCCCTCATTTGAGTGACATTTTTGCCCCATTTACATCAATGTTAAAATTTCCATTAACTTTCCCAAGGCTGGGATTCCACCTGTGTTGTCCAAGTTCATTCTAGTTCAGTCTAATGTATTTAAAAGCATTTATATTTTAATTGCTTCAGTGGAATGCAGCTGTCATGACCGAGAAATCTTGCAGAGGGCAGAAAGGATCATCTGGCAAGGAACAATCCCACATAAGGGCTTATACAACAGAATAGAGATACTAAGCTCTACATTCAGTGAGAAATAGCATGGTAAGGGGCATTTCAAATTAGTCTCCTTTTAAAAGACTGATTTCAAATAGAATACTGCTGCTTTTGAAGAGTTTTGTCGTTTACAGCTTCATTCCTGCATATGCATTGTCGTAAGAAACACACGTTAAAAATGTGGGTCTCACTAACGAGATGGAGACAAATCTGTTAGCACCACACAGACAAGAGTGAATTATGCTACTTGGCTGGTTTGGATATCTAATTGTGCCGAAAAAGAAACAAAGGTTGAAAGTGAGTGTCGGCAATAACGAAGAATTTTCTACAAAAAAAAAGAGTCTTTGCCCCCTGATCCTCTCACCTTTTTCCCCTGCATCTTGCCTGCAACTGCAGTTGTAGGAAAAGCTGTTCAGTGGAGCAGTTCACCCTTGGCGCAGGAGATGGAACGTGCTCTGTGCGTCTGTGCCAAGTACGGTTTCAAACTTAAATTTCTCTCTTTTCTGCTTCTTGGTGTATTTGCCTTGGCTCTTGCCTGGATCTGGGTCTAGTCCTGTCTTCTGTGTGCAAGTAAGTGCTTTAGCTAAACTCTGAGATAGCTGGAAAACTGTGTTACTGCAAAGATAACATGGGATATCGTCCATTTTCAGTGGGTGCTTCAGCTCTTATCATTGGTGTTTCCAGTACTTTCCGGGTACAAAGGAGATGAGGTCATGTATAGACAATGTTTCCCTGGAGTGCACCAGTAACTGTGCGCAGGTGAACAAGAGTGCAGGCTGTTGGGATTTCTAAGCTGTTTATGGTAACAGAGATGTTTTGCCAGTTGTGGCTTTGCTTCTTAGGCAGAGAGAGAAGCCCTTTTTTGGTTCATGACAGAAGTTTGTAAACAGTAAGGTTTTCCTTGTTGCCAATTTTCATGTCACTAGATACTCGAGACTGTATTCGTTAACGTGAACAGCGTTGGCCATAAATACATATGGTGGCAGTCCCTAGTGTCGAGGTCCTCAACTAGTATAAATCGGTGTAATTCCTTTGATTTATGTGAACTGGCATAATCCTGTTGAGTTAAAGATCTGGGCCAGAGTACAGGAAGCGTGTGTTAGCCAGGGAAGGCTGTAGTTGTTTCTAATTCTTCTACTCACTGCTTTCCTACAGATGTGGAGTGTTTTGAAGTTGACGTGGTCCAAATAAGGTATATTTATTTTTCTATTTGGAGTGTCAATACCTCGGTAAGTGGAACAACATCCTTGGTTTAGGGGTTATGTTTCATTATTGTTTCACAGGAAATGAAGACCCAGTTTGGATCTGCACTTTTGAGCAATACTGAAACTTTGAGGGACAGAAATACAAGGAAGAACTGATTGTATGTGCAAAGTGTTAAACAATTAAAATGTTTAGCTAATTCAGAACTTATATTCACTGAAATTAGTAAGACTCTGTATATTCATGCAACAACAGCTGAATCCAGATATTTAGGGCATGTACAATGAAGTAAACCAAAAAGATTTTAAGAATTTTGTAGCTTGAGAGAGCAATGAGAAATGCAGTTCTTTTCAAATCAAAAATGATAATGCCTTTCACTAGGAGCAGAGCTTTTACAAAGGGTCTTTCAACTGAGGATCTTGTAACTGTGCTTGAAACACTGACTTAGGGCTCAACACTGAAGCCTTTATCAAATGAACAGTCGGGAGGGGAAGGGAGTGCTCTAATGATTTGTCAGCTGTAGGATTGGGCTCTTGCGCCTTGCCCTGCGAGGTAAGGCAGCTTTACTTTCTATAATTTACAGAATGAGCAAGCGAGAAGTGTGACTTGCCTAAAGTTACACCACAAGTCTGTGGCAAAGTTGTGGAATAAAACACCCTAGCAGACATGTACGTAAGCTGCAATTTCATCTTTCTCTCGTGATTCTAAGTTGGGAAGAACAACAACTGTTTTGAAATTTAAACCAGAAAGATAATCATGTCTTTCCATGTGATTTGTTGGTTATCCTGGCTAGCTACCTTGGTTGAAATGAGGAAACGCTTAAACACTTTTCAAAACGGGGGGGGGGGGGGGGGGGGGGGTGCAAAATGCTAACCTTATGAATTTTCTGACCTGAAGACCAATTGGCCTAAATTGATGTTAAGCTAATGAATTTTCATATAATAGTCACCACCTTACTTTTTTTCCCCTGTCAGAATGATTCTACTAGAAAAAGATAAAATATGTCTTGGATATGTATAAATGTGTTTAATTAAAGCCTAGTCTCTCTGTCTTCTGTGTATCTATTTCTAGTTTTACTTTCTCCGTCCTTCTATCTGGTTTACATCTTTAAAATGCAATATGGAAAACTGCCACAAGCGCAGTTGGAGAACCTGAGAAAAGTGCAGTTTCACACGTTCAGATGAGAGCCAGTGGCAGTGCTCAATCTCACCATTTCATCACAGACAGATGATATTACAGTGCAAGAGCGTTGAGGTTTGTAAATGAGAGATTTTAAAAGGCAAAACAAATGTCAGCGATCTGCTGTGCTTTGCAGCATCAGTGCCATAAATAGGTGCACTCTCTTGGTTACTTGGGTGGCTGTTTTTTAAATTTATGATAAAGTATATAAAATTAATGATGTGTGCTTACACTTAAGTGATAAAAGCTAGTTTCTGCCGGTGTGCTAATGTACATAATTGGTTCTTTACAACTAGAAACCAGATACTCTTTCATTCATGCGTTCATGCTCTGGCAGTTTAATTTATGGAACTGTTTTTTTCGGGGGGGGGGAGTAGGGGGAAGGAGGAAAAAAACCATTTCTTACCTTGTTACTGGACTTGGGATATACAAGTATGATTATGTAAAATCTGTGTCTGAGTGGCTGTTTGTCCTTTCTTGCAGAGTATTCTGTGCTCGCTGAGTGGGAGGGTCACACTGTGTGAGACTAATAAGGACAGAGCTGCATCCCCCTCTACCACTCTTTGGAGACTCACTCCAGCAACTCCTCGGCACTACGGCAGCTCTGTACAGGCATTTTCAGTGCTTCTGGGGGACACGCTAAAATAGCAATTAAAAGGTAAGCTACTCTTTATTTGTAGTCGATTGGCTAAACATCTCACACGCTACAATATTCCTGGGCTGTTTTGTGGCAGGGGTTGTTTTTTTTTCCGAACTGCCATTTAAGTTTATCACTGATTTTGTCAACATTAACTGTGTCCTATGCAAACATCATGTGCACAGCAAGCTTTCGATGTACTGTCACCAGTCTGTGCTGTAGGATTCTGCTGGTGACTGTGTAAATACATTGTATGTGTTTGTGGGTGACTACAGGTATACGCTAATGAAAACGCTCCTCCTGAATTTGCAGTGATTTTTTCCAAACCGGCTGAACCGTTGCGAACTGCCACAATGCTGAGCGTGCCTGTTAATTGCACGCGCGTCCTTACATTTAAAAACCCAATCTGTTGGTGTGGATCACTTTAATTAGCAGCCGTACGGCGTGGCCTACGCCCGCCCAGCTGGAAGGCACCCGGGAGCCGGGGCAGGGGCGGGAAGCGGCCGGCGGTGCCCTCCGGGGAGGGGGGAACGCGGAGGCGGCAGCTCTCGGGCAGGCGGCGGGGACGTCGGGCTGCCCGTCCCGTCCCGTCCCGTCCCGTCCCGTCCCGCTG
>NW_010972631.1:9203811-9249607 GCF_000737465.1 Haliaeetus leucocephalus | reverse complement strand
CCCCGGTCCGGCGCCTCGCCGCTCCCCCCGCCCGGCCCCGCCGGCCGAGCGACCCGGTTGCCTTCGCGCCTGGCGTTGGAAACCCTCCCTCCAGCAAACCCCGAGCGGGTCCGAGAGAAACGCAGCGGCCCGTCCCGCCGCCTTCGGGCCCGAGGCGCCGGTCGGGTGAAGGAGCCGAGCCCCCCGGAGCGGAGAGGAGCGGAGCCGAGCCCGGAGGTGCGGCGGGGGGTGGCGGTTTAATTGGCAAGAGCCCTTCAGAAAATGAGACCGCTGGAGCGGCAGCTCTAGTGAATTACTGAGGGCTGCTTGTAGAGCAGGTGCAGGAAATTAAATGATAATGTTATCTGAACGTGTATTCACTTCGCTGCTGCCGGGGAGGTTGGAAAAGTTAATGACGGTGTGGTCGCCGTCAGTACGGGTGACTGACAGAATAGCTCTGATGATGAATAAGGTGCCTTGCGAAAATAACTGTAAGAATTGCATCCTAGGTATGCCGTTTGGTTTTCTTACAGAAGATGCGATTAGAAAAATATCTGTCGTTTTCTCCGTTTCATTAAATTCACGTGTAGCTGTACGTTGCAGTCGGCTTAGAAGAAAAACTGATGCTGTCTTTAGAGGACAAAAGACACCTTGTTCAAGCCAGACTGTATTTTTGTGAGATTTAAACTGTGAACTCAATACAGGCTGCTCTAGGCACTTGCGTATTTTGCAAGGCAGAGAAATACCGTGTTTGGGGGGGGTTTTGCACTTAAACAATTGCGTGTTGTCCTTCTTCGCTTTGAAGACTACTTCGGCAGTCACTGGCAGTGTTGTGACACCAAGCAGTTTAGCTAATACATTTAAAATTGAAAACCTGGGAGAAAATCAAAGAAAACTAGTTGTCGCTAATGAAATGAAAATTTAGTGCCTTTACAACTAATACCTCTGAGTTAATATTTCTAATGTGTTACTTCTGAGTTTAATAAAGAACTAAAGGAGTATGTTTGTCATTTATTTCTAAATTTACACAGGTCTCTTTTTGTAGCCCTTTATAACAGATAAATGATACACTTTGCATGTGACTAGCGACTTCCTCTTTTCTTTACAGTTAAGAAATTCTTGTTTGTAGCTTTCTGATGGGGTGAGGGGGAAAGGATAAAATGACATTGTTCTGAATATGATTATTTTCTGTTTCAGATTTATAGCTGATTGTTCACATGTGTCCAGGGGGAGATGATGTACATTGGATCCTGCATAGTTCGGCTTTGTATGGCAGTCTTCCTCCTCCTTCCTGTTTCTACTTCTGTGGCTGTCAGTGACCAGACAGGTACTTCCATTTGTCTCGCCCATCACAGACCAAAGGCATAAATCTCATGACTGAACAAATTTGAACAAATAATGAATGTACATGGAAAATAAGCAGTGTGAGCAGATAAAATTATATGAGACTTTTTTAATCTCTTTTTTTAACAAGTCTAAGTCTGAAGAAGTTCCAAAGCAGCCTTTCTGTTTCTTGTGCTTGGGATTCATGTTTGGAAGCAGCTGTAGTTCCTAGGAGTTTTGTTTTGTATTTTTTCAACTTACCATACGAAACAAGATTCTAAATCAGATCTTGCAAAACTTTTGTGAACAAAATTACGTGGCTTTATTAGAGCGTATCGGTGACCACATTGACCTAAACAGCCTAATGCTCATGTTAACCTCACCTAAACTTAATCCCCTGACAGGTTGTACATTTCACAGATGCAGAGTTAGAAAAAACCTTGTGCCTAAGAAGACGGGGAAAGGAATATAGTGGTATTGTTTAATCTAGAAGCTGTTACCCTTCTGCAAATTTTCTCATACTTCTCTGTTTTCTTCTTTCTCTTATTGGCCACGTGTTATCTAGCTCTCTCACTTAAACTCTGCATTGACTCTCCAGAGTATGGTAAATTCTGTCATAAAGGCACGTCACGTGTGCTTGTAGAATAAGTAATTGTCAGTTTTCTAGAATTGCTCAGCCTCAACACATACTTCAACTTTCTAGAACTTTCCTACAATTATGAGCAAGGAGAACATACTTGTTGCTATTTAAATAGAAATACTGTTCTTTTTTTTTTTTTGAAAATGAAATTTATTATTAGTAATGCTGTTTTTCCAGAAACCTGATGAAAGATAATAGATGCTGTACATATACAACGACTTTGAACAACATATACAACACATTTGAAACTCAGACCCCAAAAATTTAAAAAGTCAATGACTAGCATAATAATCCTTTTACTTCTCCTGGAAACAATAAATAGTAACATTTAATAAATAATAAGTGTAATGTGTGGGCTCTAAGGTAAGAATAATGCGTTGTGAAGAGTCTGAATTTAAATCAAAGACTTTTTGGCCTTATATTTTTAGGGCAGCAAGGCTAAGTGCTCTACTGATGAATTATTCTTAACCCCTGTGAGACAGTGAGCCTACATCATAGCTGTGCAATTATTCTCCTCAGCTGTCTGAGAGAAGCAGAATGGGTTGCCTTCTCAGTCATTACTAGCTGGTGGATTGTATAAGGGAAGTTTTAAAAGTGCTAAAAGGGTGTGAGTGCAGAAGGTTCCCTAATAATATAAATTAATAAATTGAAACTTGAAAAATTTTAAAACAAAATGTCCAGGAAGCATTGTCTCTTTTTATTTTTTTTTTTTTTTCCCTAATGAAAAGATGTTTTAGTAAAAGGTGGACCAGTCATAGAAGATGTGACAGATACACTGAACTGCTAATAAACGGTGTATCTGAACTGTATATTATATTCTGTTAGAAGTTTGTGGCTAGGCAGCCAGCAGGGAAGCTGCAGTTTTCCTTAACCTGATTGCCACAAATGGATCAAATATGGGTCAAATTGAACCGCTGGAAAGAATAGGAGAGATTGAACCTCTCCTGAGAATAACTGATGGCGTGCAATTGAAAAAGGCTTCTGCAGTTTGAGGTGATACAGGCAGATGGTGAGAAATAACAAGTAGATAGCTGCCAGATTGAGCTGCTCTGCCGACAGCAGAGAATAGGCTCAGAGTGAAGCCTCAAGTTGATAACAGGAAAGAGATTCTTTTAGAGACTGAAGGGATGGTTACTGTCCGAAAAAGAAATACAAATTATAGACCAGAAAGCAGGCGCTGAGAAAGAACAGACCCTGCGACAGTGCAGCAGTAAGGGGTACAAGTATGTTTCCAAGCCTTTTATTAATCTGCCCTGTTCGCTGAACCAAGTACTCAGCAACTCTGCAAAGTTGTCTTGTACTAGTTTGATAATTTGTATGCAAATGGGTCTGTTACAAATTGGAAATGTACTTATTTCAAGAAAAGAGTAATATCTAACCTCCTCTTTTTTTTTTGTTGGTTTTTTTTTGTTTGTTTGTTTTGTTCTTTCTTTCATTAACTGGCTCTTTCTTGGGCCTTTGTTTTCTCTCATGTACCAGCATCTGTCCTTCAGGATCTGCCTAGGCAATCTTTTTGGTTTTCTTCCTTCAACAACATACGCATAGCATTTACTTCTCACTGTGCTAATATGAAAGCTTTTCCAGCAAAGCCCATTTAGATAGGATCTTGGATTATTGCATTTACATCCTGAAATTTCTCACCTGATTTACTTGAGTAGCCTTCAAAACGCAAGGAAAAGTGTAAATTAAAGTTAATTTGAAGGGGAGGGGAGCGGGCTTGTGTTAGGGGAAGGAAATATCTTGTGCAAGAGAAAGGATTAACTTGTGTGCATATGTAGGGGAAAGCTTTCTGAGCTGGCATTCCAAATATACTTCGGGACTTACTCATTGGGTCAATATTGTAATAATTAAGTACCAGTATTGGAAAAAAATATCAGAGTGACAGAGTATGCTGGATCTTCTCGGAGCAGTCCTCCTTAGGCTCTGAACGTGTGCCAGTAACAATTAGATTCACATCAAGGATTTCTTTCAGTTCTCACTTGTCTGGAAGTTTTGATACGCTAATTCGTCATCAGAAGGAAGCACTCCCTTCTAATGACAGAATATAGCAAATCTGAGGGCCAGGGTTCAGGAGTTCTCCACAATCATGTTTTTGATCTGACTTCAAGAGTATTTTCATGTTGTCAACGTTTTGGTTTTTCTTTTTGTCGTTGGGAACGTTTGGTTTTGGAGTGTGGACATGTAGCATGGATGTGTCTTTCTGTAGTGACACATGGGGTTCTAATTTGATCATTCCTGAATGCTTCATATTAAGAATATTAATACTTTGTCTCATTCCCAGATCATTGCTGCTTTTTCGACTTTCTTTTACAATTACTGTTTCTCAAAGTCACTTGCTAACCCATGAAAAATGTAATATAAACAAAGTCCTGGGACTGTCAGGCATGGTGAATTTCCATTGCCTTTTGACGTGGAATGTGTTGTGAAAAGCATTGGCTCTAGATCATAATTTTAGATAGGCACTTTAACCCAAATACAGTGAGTGGTTTCAAGTATGCAAATCAGTTCATCTTTTTGGTTTTCATGTTTTAGTATGGCTGGATACTTCTCCAAATCAAGATAATGGCTCTACAGTAACTCTCATATACAGTGTATTCACGTCCTTCATATTCTGAATATTTAAGGCTAGATCAACAAACTAGTGCTAGCATTGCAGTATTTAAGTGATCTTGCCACCCTTGGATTCCTTAACTTGTAGTTAAATACTAAGTCTTCTTGGGCAGTGAATAAGGAGCTTTAGGTATCTACAAGAATGTGGGTTATGAAAGCCTGCACACTGTGGAAAGCCACTTCAGCTAGTGAGTAAGCAGTACATAAGAGAGATCTCAGACCACAAAGGGGAACTTTCTCGGCTACACACATTATCCCAGTGTGAAGCCTGTAAACTAGATCAGCCCATTTTATTTTTTTTTTTAATGGAAAGGTAGAGGAAGAAAAAAGCATCAACTCTTACAGCCAAAATATTCACTTGGGATGTCATAGAATCATAGAATAGTTTGGCTTGGAAGGGACCTTTAAAGCTCATCTAGTCCAGCACCCCTGCAATAAGCAGGGACATCTTCAACTAGACCAGGTTGCTCAGAGCCCCGTCCAACCTGAGCTTGAATGTTTCCAGGGATAGGCCATCTACCACCTCTCTGGGCAACCTGGGCCAGTGTTTCACCACCCTCACAGTGAAGAACTTCTTCCTTATGTCTAGTCTAAATCTACCCTCTCTTAGTTTAAAACCATTACCGCTTCTCCTACTGCAAGAGGCCCTGCTAAAAAGTCCCTCCCCAGCTTTCTTGTAGGCCCCCTTTAGGTACTGGCAGGCTGCTGTAAGGTCTCCCCGGAGCCTTCTCTTCTCCAGGCTGAACAACCCCAACTCTCTCAGCCTGTCTTCACAGGAGAGGTGCTCCAGCCCCCTGATCATCTTCGTGGCCCTCCTCTGGACCCACTCCAACAGGTCTGTGTCCTTCTCATGTTGGGGACCCCAGATCTGGATGCAGTACTGCAGGTGGGGTCTCACCAGAGCAGAGCAGAGGGGGAGAATCCCCTCCCTCGACATGCCGGCCATGCTGCTTTTGATGCAGCCCAGGATACGGTTGGCTTTGTGGGCTGTGAGCGTGCATTGCTGGGTCACGTCCAGCTTTTCATCCACGGGTACCTCCAAGTCCTTCTCCGCAGGGCTGCTCTCAATCCCTACGTCCCCCAGCCTGTACTGATACTGAGGGTTGCCCTGATCCATGTGCAGGACCTTGCCTGCCAAAGCTGTTGTGTTATTTCCATAACTGTCTAAATAGTCAACAGACTTGAAGTTGACTTCCCTCCTATATCAACAAAGTTGTAGATTCAGTCTCCTTCATTCTTCTTCCCACCCTTGTCTTAATTAACATGTATGTTGTGATGTAAATGTAATGTGGCTTACAGAGTAAAAAAGGAAAACAAAAAAATCACATCTGACTTTTTGGTACTTCTATACATGAGGCTACAGGTATGTAGGAAATCTGAATTCTTGACCCTATTTGAAAGCAGGCCGGGTGAGTATTCTTATCTTCAGTACAAACACCTTTGAGGTGGACTTTTTGGATTTCATTGCTGACACTCGCAGGTATGTCGCACACTCTGCAGAGGTCCCCTATGTCTATATATTTATGAAGCCTGATCCAGTAAGTGTGAGACAAATCCTAGCTAATACAGGTTTTTGCCTGCAGCCTGAGTCCGACATGGGATGTGGGTATATGTTAGGTGGGACTTTGCTGTTTGGCCATGTTCATTTGGCCGGTCATGCTTACTGATGGAAAATCCAGTGCCCTTGCAATGTGCGTGTCAGTGGTGTTAGATGGCAGCTGAAAACTTCACCTGAACATCAAATTTAATTATAAAGTAGCAGATAGGTACTTGTAAAGTGAATCTAGCTGTTACAGGTTACACTTGATCTGGAGGAGCCAAGAGTGCTTATTGGAAGCTACAGTTCCCAGTCAGGAAGTGCACACAAGAGATGTCTGTAAGAGTGAGACAGAAGCATGTACCAGAGACTTCTCTGTCCTCGTTTGCACGGAAAGGAAAACTGGGCATGGGGCCTAGATGGAAGCTGCAGTGTGCTTCAACAGGTGCCTTGATCATTGCAGGAATTCAGAACATGCCATTGCATGTTGCAGCAGATATGTCCAGATGCAACGCCCTTCTTTTTTTTTTTTTTTTTTTTTTTTTGCATAATGCTGTTAGAAAACAAAAAAAATTCTTACAGGCATCTTGTGGGAGAGACAAAAGATGAGTGGGGTGTGATATATCTGCTTAATCTGCATAAATACATATTTTTAAAATTATTAGGTTGATTTTATAATAATAAGCTCCTATGTAGAGCTCATTCATTTCTAAAGATTAAGGTCTGTAATTTGTCCTATGGATAAGTGATCTGATTAACTTATATGTATGTTAACTTGAGCTTTGACATCACTATTTTAATATGAATTGTTGACTTCAATCAGACAGACCCAGTTTTATCACATGCAGAGCAATATAGTGTATAAATGTAAGCTTGTTCTTTTTATTGCTTCATTAGTTTTATAGTAATGTATACTAACAGGGCAGGTAGGTGCATGGTTTCCATGACTGGATTAGCAGTAAGGGTTTGTCTTGTTCTTTTTTTTCCTGAATGTCTTCATGTAGATCTTCTAATTCAGCTACCCACAGGATGAATGGGTAAACTGTCTGTTTTGTCTCGGGCCAAAGAAAATTTAAAGATCTGCCAGCAGTACTAAAAATCTTGGAAGAGGCTAACTATTTGACTGTACAAACTGTAACTTGTAGAAAGAATTTTCATCGGTCTATAGCAATGACAGTTGTCAGTCTCGGTATGGAGAAATTTGGGGTTTAGTATTTTAAAGTTTTGCCTTAGCTCTCTGGTAAAAAGAATAACATTGAGCAAATGGAGTGCATTGGCAGCATGAGATAGAAGAAGATTCATACTAACCCTTTCAGTTCTTCAGGACATGTGGATTACAACCAAAAAAGTAACACTTAAATGGCCTGTCTATGCTGTGACTTTTATGCCACTGATAAAAATAGGTCCACAGTCCACTCTGTGGCATGTAAGGAATCGTTGCTATCATCTGGATAACACAGAAATTAAGGCTTGAGTCTTTATTTGGACTTGGAAGAAAGTGACTCGGGAGAATAAGCTAAAACTCCCTAGTTTTTCATGGCTCAGCCCTCATGTAAGTTAATGTTGGGGAAAAAAAAAAAAGCATGGTTGTGTCCCAGGTGCTCTAGAGCTTAGTATAGCAGTTGAAGGTAAAATTAGCAATAAGTAATATCTGGCTGCTCTTATTATAAGTACTGTAAAGTAATTTAACGAAAAAGGGAAGCTGCCCCATAGTCTTTATATCTATATTAAAAAAAACTTGGTTAGAAAACATGTAGATATACGAGAAACGTTTGTCAGCGTGTGTGTGATATGCTGTTGCGGTTTCAGCCATAGCAGGCTTCCTTTACACCAATATATTTCTTTTAGCTATACTTGTGTAACTCTACCATAACCACATTTGTTGTTTTAGAGCAGCTAAAGACAAAAGTCTATAGTTTAATAATCTGTGTAAGTGATTGAAGGCTAAGGTTTGTAGATTGAAGGGTATCTAAGGTGAGCCTGTTTCTGTCCCATAGTGTGTGTGTGTGTATACCAAATGGTGTGTTGAAAATTGCTATGTTAGTGTGTAATTCCAGTGAATGCTTTTTATGCTACATAAAACTCCCTGCAAACCAAGAATGATGAAAGATTTCGTTTCAGTTTCAGAGATTTCGACATGAGTATTCTTTATAGTTCTGTGTCTTTGCTGGGGAAAGGGAATTTACAGTGTTTTTAATGCATATGTTTCATCTCATTTGTCATGAAACTTTGTATCTATCTACCTGTATAGGTAAATGTGTGTATACACACATATTTATGTATATATATGAAGGAAAGAAAGAATACATTCTCTTAGAGCCTTAGAAATAAATTAATTTATGAGCGATGTTACTTGTAATTGTAGATTGCAGTTTAGATGTAAAGGACATGGAACTTGATGAATCTTATGAAAAAACGTCTTAGATGTGGTCTGTTCCTTAAATAATTGACATAGCTTTCATTTACCATGCTGCCAGGAGGTATCTTTATATCTGCATTATATAATTCAGTTTCACTTTTACTGGTTATTTTTAATTAGCCATTCTTAATCCAGATCAAATACTATAACATATTTAATAGAATTTAAAACTTCTGGAGGGTAATATGCTTTCTACATTACTACAGAATGAATGACAGATTTCACATGCTTTAAGATTACAAATACAGCTATTTTGAATGCCAATGTTCAGTCTGGATGCTCTTGGAAATCTTTAAATATAGATGATTTCCAGGTTAATGGTTGGACATTCCTCCTTACTTTTTTCATTGAACTGGCACTTCAGAAAATCCCCTTGACCTTCTCTGTTCAGCAGCTTCAGATATACCTTGGCCATCTTTTTAGTTGCGTCGGCTCATCGTGGAGCTCTGTGCTTGATAAATGCATGGGCCAAATCCTGCTTGTAATCTTCTGTTTGATAGTTTTACTAGGGTTTAGTGGGGCTATTTGCGAAGTTTGTTAAAGAAAGAGCCCTATTTCTGACCCCCACACAAAAGTGACATTTCTCTGTATTTGCTTCTTAGAAGTGTGTATTCCTAGGTATATATAACAAAAAAAAAAAAGAAAGGGCTTTATGCAAGTAAATAATATTGCATATTAATAATACAGTGTTTGATCTAAGTGCTCAGTTAGATTTGACCTTAGAATTTACCATGTTCCAGATTTTAGAACATTCTGGTTTTTTACCTAAATACTTTAGTTCAGATTTAATCCTCTGTAAAGCTGCTTAATTTTCAACCATTTTTTTTTTCAAAATATAGTATTGCTCACATTGTTTATTATATGATATGATTATATCCTTGTTAATCCACATTCTGAATTACTGTTCACTGAAGTAACAGTAGATTATTGTCATGGTAATTAAGCATTTATGTGTTATTGTTTCATATTCATTATTGGGGGGAAGGGAGATTTTCTAATAATATAGCCAGAAATACAAAAAAAAATTTAGAACAGTTGTTATTTCTTTATAGAGTATTGTAGATGGAAAGAGCTTGGTAAGAATTTAGTGTTTTTCTTCTGATTATATTGTTCCTGTGAGCTTTAATCATAAACACCTGAATTAAAATGTGTTAAAATTTGTATCTGCTTATATTTTTATAAGTGTAGTATGAAATCTGAAATATCATTGCTCTTATTTTGATTTTGTAATTTGGTTTATTGCTGTTTTTCATATCCTAAAGAAACAAAAAAAACCCCATTCCTGTTAATATTACTGTCACTGTCATGATAGTTTGTTCTGATTCATTTTTGTTTGATAGAATTTTGTTTGGTAGAATTTTATGATGGATACTAAACTGTATTCTCTTAAAGGTGCTGTGTGTCCTTTAATGAAAACAGTTGTCCATCATCTCAAAAAAATCAACAGAGACAGTCTTGGTGTTTCAGGTAAATTACTGCGCTAATAGGGATATCTAAATTTATTGGCTAGTAGTGGATGTAATCGTAGTCCTGCTGAAGCTGGCTTTAAAACTGAAAGGACAGTACAGAATGCCACCCCCATGCTACAAAAGCTGTTGTTTTTAGGAAGGTGGGGTTAAAACCAGAACATGTTGTTCTTGGAAGGTATTGGTTCAAGGTCTGCATTTCTGCAGATGCTCATTTCTGTTGCTTTTCCCAAACTTCCTTCGTTCTTATCAGTTCAGATGGTAAAAGGAAATAACAAATGCATTTCTCAGGTTGCAAAGTCATCTACTGAGTGAATTTTGCAGATAGCTTCTTTGTTGGTAAAATGAATATTGGAAGTTCTCTGACTAAAAGTACTAGTTTTCAAAATGGCTTGTCAACGTGTACTCTAGAAAGTCACCAAGCATGCCAAAAGTCAGTATTTACCTCTGTTTTTTAAATTCCATTAAATAAACTAAATCGTTATATCATATTTCACAGGGTTTGATCTGGCAGAAAGCTTTTCTTTGAGGCAAACATCTTGTGGAGGGGAAAAAATCTGTTTTAAACTGGGAAGCGCACCTCTCGTCAGAGAGACAAAGTAAGTAAGATACTACTTTCATCCTAAATCTTTAAAAGACAGAGCTCAAACTAAATGCTACTAATGAACTGAAACACTGAGCAGTGTATACAAAGGATGCCACAAAGACAAGTCTGTCTGCTTTCAGGCATTTTCATCTGTAACAGTACTTTCTTTGGGAAGCTTTTTGATTCAGGTGAGTTTTTCTTCTGGAATCTGGTAGAAATTTAATTGTGAATATCTATTTCTCAATTTTTGATTCTGATACTGAAAACTCTGCTGTTTATACATAAATATTTATAAAACAAAGAACTTTCATGGTATGACAACAAGTGTTATTATAATCTTCCCTACATGAAATTGGCTGTCCTCTCTCTCATTACTGCTGGCAGGATTAAAAAGAGTGTGAGTGTGTCACCATTTCCTTATAATCTTTTTTTTTTAATTTGTCCCCCCCCCCCCCCCCGTGGAATTGGCACCTTGCCTTTGAGCAGCAACAGAATGGTGGGTACTCAGTACAGAGGTGAAACTAGGCAGCATCCTGTTCTGACACAGAGAGGGATGAAAGGCAGAGACTGCATGAAAAATCAAAAGGAAGGTGAAAGACAGTAAGGCACAATAGAATTGGATGGATTTCAGTTTGCACGGGGACAAGGAAATGGCAAGAAACAGTTAGGAATGTAGTTTCAAGTTCCCCATGCTCAGTGGAGAGAGAGAGGATCACCTCAGAGCTTCTTGGTTGAGATGTGCTCCAAGTCATGGGACTGTGGTTTCTGTACAACATGTTCCTGTGATGACGAGGGAAGCAACTACATTCCCGTGCCTTCAGGTTGAGTATTCTCTGTTGCAAGAGGTTTGGCTCCAGCTTGCCTAGGAAATAATACACCCAGCCCTCGGACTTCCCCTTTGCTTGGATGCTGGGCAGAGCAAAGAGGGGCTGTGGGCAGCATGCAGCTGGGGAGAGGGAGGAGAGATGAATTGGAGGCACCCAGACACAAAACTAAGTGATCTTTGGGAGAGGAGAATGATTAAAGAAATAGGACCTAAATATTCTAGATTACTAGATAGATTCTAAGATTTTCCGACATATTACATACTGTAAATGCTAAATTTTTATCCTGCAAAGTTAAACAAAGTAATTGCTGGGTTTTTTTAAATACCGTGGACGTTAGCTATTGAAGGAAAAATTACTAGATAAAATTACTTGACACACAGAGAGTGCTCTATTTTTATTAGGGCCTTCTCAGTATTATCAAGATTGTCTTTAGAAGAGGAACAGGTAAAATTAGGTGCCAACCATACATGTCTATACTAAAAATATTTTGGAAGTTTGATAATAAGAAAACTTTTTTTTTAAAATCCATTATTCATTTTTCAGAATTTTATGGATTTTTTTCAATGGATGGGAATCTGAGGGAAACGTGAGACTACAGAAGAGTAGACAATCAAGGCAATAACAAAAAAATGTGGGGCAATTTTCCTCTAGGAATAAGAAGCTAAGTAATGCTTTGTATGCAGTGAAATACATATTGCAAGCTGACTTAATTTATTCTGAAACTAAAAAAATCCGTGGCAAAAATGGAGTGAGAGGAGCTAGAAATTGGAGAAGGGTGAATTATTTAAAATTCATATTTGAGGGAAAATTCATGATTCGAAGGGATTGATTTCTAGGAATTTGGTGGTATTGCAAGGGGTCTGACAGGTGATGTTGAAAAATGTAAAGCTTTTTTCCTAGCTTTTACTAGTAGGCCTGAATACTAATGTCTGTGTTTCATTTTCTTCTTTTAAAACCAGTTCATTAGTGAAGGCAGTGAAAATGGGGAATTCACATCATGGCTGATAGCTGTGGCTTCGCAAAGCCTTAACTCTTAGCAGTTGCAAGGAAAATAATTGAGAAAGACAAAATACATTTTTTTTTTTTTTTTTTTTTTTTTTTTAACTTTCTTTATGGAGTGGGAGAGAAATCTGATATCTTTTTCTGTATTTTATCTGTTCAGGTTTTGGGGGGGAGGATGACTCTTTGAGACAAAAATGGCTAGTTTTTCATCATTTTCCACGTAACTTGGGCAGGGGATAAAGAATTTCAGGAAAGGGTAAACCTGGAAGGCAGGTGGTTTGGCTTTAACGGTCTCTTGCTTCTCACGTTCCTCTCCCTCCCTGTTGTTTTCTTCTGTGTGTCCTCATTAAAGAATTAAAGAGAAAATCTGTCTGGTTTCCCCTAAAAATATGCGTATCTAATGGATGAAAACTAGCTGGATGAAGCAACTGAGATGATTATTAATAAAATGCGTAACAGTGCTAATATATAAGTATAGTTAGGCTGAAAATTAATATCACGTTATTGATGTTAATAAGGTACAAGATAAGTTTTTTTCAGTCGGCTTGCTGTGGAAGTAAGTAGTACCTCTTACTGGTACTCCCTCCTGAACAAAATATATCTTCCTGAACAAAAAAAAGGGTTAAGTTGTTTTCAATAACATTCAAGCATTGCAGAATTTCCATTAAATCCTAGTTCTTCATGGCAATAGTCTTGCTCATGCTTTTTGAACCTTTCTTCATAGAGAAATGCACGTCGTAATTAAGAATAGAATTTACTTTTTTTATTCACTATGATGAATATGTAATAGCTTTCTGTTGTCAAGATAACACTTCAGACAAAATTTTTTAAAATTATTTGTTTAAAGTATTTTTGATACTCTTTTGAACTTCTGAGTTAGTTTTTAAAAATAAGGACAGAGGGCAGTCAGGAGCACAAAGTCAGGTTTTGACGCGGTGGGGTTACAGTGAAGGATAGTCAAGAACTCAGGTATCCGTCATCATAACCTTATAATTTACTTTACCTCAGTTATCCATGTACAATGTCTTGTAACTTATTATTTTTATGTAAATCTCCTTCTCTTACGTTACGTCAGGTTGTGTGGTTCCAGACCCCTTGTGTTATTAGATGCACAGAGGTTTTTAGGATCATTCTGCCACAGAAAATATTTTAGTAGACGTGGTGTGCAGTAAGCAGCAGAACAGTGTTTGTTATCCATCCTGCAGGAAACTGAGAGTATCTGATTAAGCTGACTAGCAAGTATCAAGTAACTTGGCACATCTCCTCTTGCATTTCATTCATTCAGTTGTAGTGTGGGTAATAGAAAGCTATGCTGTGCCATTTTTCTTGTGTGATGCCATTTTGGTTTTTTTCAATGGACCTGGAGTAGTGTTGCACCTATTTATATGTTGTAAATAATTTACAATGCAGTGTCAGCTTGGAAAATTGATTATGTCTATTTACGCTGGATTTCAGTTATATCTCTTACCTTTATCTCTTCTTGTGGGGTGTTCTGTAGGTATTTTGTCTTGTGATAGGAGATGGATAATTTTTCTTATACTCCATGTAAATGACTATTAAATATTAATTCAATTCTAATAATATTTTCAGGATTAAAGAGTGATTTTTAAATTAAAAAACTGTGAGTTACTTATTGCAATTCTTATATGGACATTAATAGAAGTTATTCCTAGATAAAGTAGTATAACTGAGCCTTTGAATCCTAAAGAAATTCACAGTAAAATACCATCATGCAGACAATCTAATTATATAGTCATAATAATAGTAATTGTATAATGTTTTAATTTTATTTCAATAAATACATTATGGAGTCATCTTTTGTTCTCTAGAGTTTAACGCGTACTGCCTATGCAGTGTATTCCAGTTTGGCATAGAGTTTGCTGGCAAAAGCAGCGCAGGGCTCTGTGCTGATAGCAACTCCTTTAGGTCTGCCAGCAGTATTCAGTACTTCTGGACATGAGGCCTTGTAGGCTAATCTTTGTTCTTTAGTTGCCTTAGAGTAAATAGCACTATGATGAAATAATTTCACTGTCCTTGTGTGAAGATGCATCAGGTGTCAGTTGTTTCTTCATTCTCACTTTTCTGGGTTGTTGGTGGGCCATTTTTTTCGCTCCTTTGAAAGCACCAATAAAGGAGATAGTAAGTTGATTTCAGCTGAGTTTCAGAATGGTTTTGAAATGGATGTTTATGATTAGCAAATCTTAATGGCACAGTCATGGCTTTCTTATTTTGTAGTTTATTTGGCTTGACAAACCGTATTAATTTATTGAGGAGATTATTGTAGCTGGCTGTTAAATGATCTCAGAGTTATAGCAGTTGGGATTCGTCTCATGGCTTTTTTGGGAATTCTTCCCCTTTCAGTGTAAGATACTGCAAAAGAACTTGGGTTTTGACTGTATTTGGACTACTGAGCTCCATCAGCAATGTTATCACTCACTGCTGCCAGAAGAGCTGTGGCTGTGGCTTGGGCCATATTTCAGAGAAAGTGTTTCATCTTCTTGTGAAGTCTAGTTACAGGATGCAGAAATACTGTTCCCGTTTCTGTCAGTATATTCCAGGCTGGAGGATTCTTTCTGCTAAGAACAGAAATCAATGATGAAAGGATCTTTATGTGGGTTTTTTTGTTTGTTTTTAATGCTAACCTTTTTAATCACAAAAAATGCATAGGGAATTGCATTTCCTGGGGCATAGGTGGCATCAAGCGAGGCAGTTTCTGTGCTCACCATTAGAAGCCTTTTCATAGCTAGCACTTTGCTCCCCAAAGGCACCTATCTCTGGGTGGCTTTGCAACCATTTACTTTGCCGTATGTTCTTTGGTTGTATCTGCTGAGACTTCTTTCTTCACCAAAATAATACTGAGTTCCTTGCATGTGACTTCAGCTGTCAGTGAATGTCCACGTGGGCATCATTTTTGATTAGTTTTGCCCGTGGCATGTGTTTTGGACAGCAGTCGGGTTCAGCAGTCTTCTTGAAAAATATTATTAAGATATATATTAAGAAATAGTATACCTATTTCTAAAGTACAGTATAGAATGGATAGATATGAAAATCACCGGTTTCCAAAAGCTCGCATTGAAAACTTTTAAAACATCTACTGAAATGGCAATGAGGTGGCACCCCTGTTTGGAGGCAAGTAGTTACAGTTATGCTAACCAGCTTTCAACTGTGCTTACACGAAGTCCTGCTAGCCTTTGGTCTATTAAAATATTAGATAGTTATGTAAGAAACTACCTCACCCTTCCTATATCGCGTATTTATCTGAGGTCATTTGAGCTGTTGGAGCCAACAATGCTACGACTGAAATGTCTGGTATTTTGGTTGCAGGGTATTTTCAAGAAAAGGGCCTTGTCTCTGGAATTTGCTTCCTGAGTGTGGGAGCCTGAATTTAGTACAAATCCTGATGCTTTCTTCAGGTCTTTCAAAGTAGTGGATCAGAAGCTGCAGTGATACAATCTTTCTTTTTCTGATTCTGGTTGAAAGTTACTGAAATTGTGTACTTTGTGTTTCTTTCCAGAAACATGAAAACTTACTGCATTTTATAAATTAAAAAAGAAGGATAATGCAGGGATTATTGTTGAAAGAATAAATTGGAGCTGTACCTACCATGTAAATACCAATTATTTCATTTCATAACTAAGGTGAAAACTGGGGCCTCTTACCGTGAAAAATGATAGGACAATGCTTCTTTTAAAGAATGAACACATGTGGGTGTCTTTTTCTGTGTATTTGGGCTTGTTTCTACCTGACAATTTACAAGAAATATGCCAAGAACTTTTTATAAAATTTAAAATTCAGGCATTAATGGATTTTAATTGCTATATTGGGCTTGAATCATCCTGTAATTTAACGTGCAATTTACTGTGTGGAAAGAATTGGGAAAGTAAAAGTAATGGCAGAGAGGAGGCAGAGGGGAATAGTATATATAAAAATATATAGTACTTACATTGAAAGCAGACTGTGAGGGAACAGAGAGCAGAAAAACTATTTCAATTATGCCACTGGGTGTAGCAAATCTGAATTCTTTGATTTGTAGTGTGTTCCCCTGACAGCAGAGCATGTCGTGTGGCAGCATCATACCAGTTGAGCTGGTAAGACGATGTAGGATGAAGCAGAGTTTCTTTATCTTTTTTCCCCAGCAGTGTTGTTCTTGCCGTAATGCACTTGCAGATAAAGGGAAGAAGCTTTTGGGAGATGTGTACTTTAAGGGCACTGGTCCACAATGAGAGCGTGCAGGAGACCAGCAGTGTTTGTGTGGATCCCCCGTGTGCCTCACAGTTCAGGATGAAACTTAAGGCAGGCAATAAGCAAATCACAGAAGCACTGGAGGAACAAATAGCAAAGGCAGTTTACTTTTCTTACTTAAAAAGCTTTCCTTAATTTGAAAAACATGAATTTCAGTTTAGAGTAGAGTTATTTTTTCCTGCTGCCTTTGTTTTAAAGGAGAAATGCACCCAGCCAAGATTATTATTTGGAAGAAAATAAGATTAGGAGTTCACCTTCACAGCACTCCTCTCCAGCTCTCAGCCTCATCTCACTTCCTCCACATCAGCATCAGCCTCTCCGGTCAGTGAGGCTGGCAGTTGATCCCTGTGGCTGTGTGATCTCCAGCAATCACAGCGGGAAAGGAGTAAGAACACGCTGCTGGGCAGGGAGCAGCCTCCTGTTAGCTTAAGCAAACCCTGAAATTGCACCTTCAGTTTAATGGTTTAACCTGCCCTGTGGAAAACAATTCCATTGTTCTGATTAAGACAACGGTATCTGCAATATCTAAGCGATTTCTCTTTTGTGATATAATCCTATATAGAATTCCTTTTTATTTTCATCTGATATGGATGCCAAAACTATTTTTCAGTTTTCTTATTGGATAAGATAGCAAAACTTAAAACATATACTGTCATAGTGCAATTGCTAGACAAAGTTACTGTGTTATTAGATTTCTAGATTCAGCACAAGCGATATACCTGCACACTTCCCTATGGCCTTTGTTCAAAAAATTGGACACAGATTCTGCCATAGGTTGTTCAATTTACTGGTATGTTAGTGGAAGAGAGCCTTAAGTAATGCCAAACTGTGGGGAACTTTCACAAGAGTTTACATGTCTCCTACTCCCTGCCAAACATGCTGACTTTCAAAATCTTTGTAATGCTGTCTTGGTCTTTCTTAGACACCTTTTTTGAAGAAAAAAGTCTCCCAAAAGTGAGTACAAGATAGTGCTAAAAATCAATAAGGAGGATGCAGATCTAAGTTTGTAACAAGACCTGTGTTTGATAAGAACACTAGTCAAAATAGTCTTAGAACAAAAATACAGTTGCAGGATTAATACAGTTGAAGTTTCTTAGAAATCCAGAGTAAACATGGGTATATACAGCAATGCTGTATGCAGCCACACAGAATTCAATAAAATATACTGGATATAATGCATGCAGCTGAGGATAGACTTTGGCCCCCATATGTTGTAGTATAAAATTAGAGATTGAAAGATCCTTTATCAGTTTTGCTGATTGGGCTGAGAGGATTGAAGTGTCTTTGTAAAATGCATATAATTTCTCCAGCTGAAGCAGTGGTGCCATGTGCTTCAGAAGTCATTTATCAGCAGACTGGAAAAAAAAACCACCTCTGTAATAAATCAGATTTTTCTTTTTTTTCCTGGCTTTTGTGATTTAACACTTTGTGAAATGTAGTTTGCATTAGCTATGCTGTCAGGCGTTCTTCCTCTTAACTAAAGTTGTACCTACAGAAGATGTTTGTGCTGATACATCTGTGTCTACACTGGGGCTTTGTCGTTTAAAGATGTCATAGAGATATTATTCCCTTCCCCCACCTTGCTTCTGAGTATTTAGTTTTTCTGTCTAAAAATAGTTCATGGGCTCGCTCACAGTGAAACTGCCTGGTGCTTTTTTCATTACATCGATTTTCATTTATTTTCAGTTCGTTGTGAAAGATTTTTGGCCTATAGCATTTCTCTGTGATTAGATCTTTGCAGTTTTTTATCATCATCCAATGAAACATTTTTTATTTATGGCGATAAATTGCCAAATTTTTTAATTCTTTAATTCAAAATTAATTAATTAATTAATTTAATTTTGCATGAATAGTACAGTCCATGCCCTGGATTTTTCACTTGGACGTCTGGGTATCAACAAGATTTCAGTCATAAGTGTACAGAGTTTGCTGATTGCAGCCTTGTCTCAAGTGAATATTTGTCATGTCACAAACTCATTTCAAAACTTGGAATGATTTAATAAACTTAATCATGAAGAACAGTCTGTAATCTATAGAAACTAAGTCCTGATGTACAGATATTGGCGTATTAACAGAACCATGTGCAAGAGATCGTGTTATTTTTGGGTTTAGTCAATGTGACTAGTTGCAGAATCTCAGAATTCTGTTAAAAAAAAAAAATCCTAAAAATACCCTGGGATTGAGCATGACAATACAGGCCTTGAATAATAACTTGTTGATTGTTCCTAATATGGCATTAAGCTTTTAACTGTCATACGAAAATGCGTGTATCTTTTATTTTAGGGATTAGGCTGCTGCTTATTGCTACGCCCGTATTAACAATGTTAATGTTGAAGCCCTTGATAAACTTAGATTTATCTCTTTTAGTCAGTTTTCTCTGTGAACTCTGCTGAGAGTTTAGTAAGAAATCTGTATGTTCATAGTCTATGGTGAGCAGTGTTGATTACTCAAATACTGTTGTGTATTGGTTTTATGTGGCAAGGTTTTGGTAGCGGGGGGGGGTTACGGGGGTGACTCCTGTAAGAAGCTGCTGGAAGCTTCCCCTGTGTTCGAGAGAGAGCGAGCCTATACCAGCTGGCTCTAAGATGGACCCGCCGCCGGCCAAGGCCGAGCCAATCAGTGATAGTGGTAACGCCTCTGTGATAACATTTTTAAGAAGGAAAAAAAAGTTGGGACGTGGAAAACAGCCACCGGAGAGAGGAGTGAGAACATGTAAGAGAAACAAGCCTGCGGACACCAAGGTCAGTGCAGAAGGAGGGGGACGAGATGCTCCAGGCGCCGGAGCGAAGATTCCCCTGCAGCCTGTGGTGAAGACCCTGGTGAGGCAGGCTGTCCCCCTGCAGTCCAGGGAGGTCCATGGTGGGGCAGATATCCACCTGCAGCCCGGGGAGGACCCCACGCCGGAGCAGGTGGGTTCCCGAAGGAAGCTGTGACCCCGTGGGAACCCTGCGCTGGAGCAGGTTCCTGGCAGGACCTGCGGATCTGTGGAGAGAGGAGCCCACGGAGCAGGGTTTCTGGCAGGACTTGTGACCCCGTGGGGGACCCACGCTGGAGCAGTGTGCTCCTGAAGGACTGCACACCGTGGAAAGGACCCATGCTGGAGCAGTTCGTGAAGAACTGCAGCCCGTGGGAATGGCCCACATTGGAGAAAGTTCGTGGAGGACTGTCTCCCGTGGGTGGGACCCCACGTTGGAGCAGGGGAAGAGTGTGATGAGCCCTCCCCCTGAGGAGGTGAAGCGGCAGAAAATAACACGTGATGACCGTTAACCCCATCCCTGTCCCCCTTGTGCCGCTGGGGGGGCTTCGTGGAGAAATCCGGGAGTGAAGTTGTGCCCGGGAAGAAGGGAGGGGTGGAGGGAAGGTGTTCTGAGATTTCGTTTTATTTCTCATTTACCTTACTCTGGCTGATTTGTAATAAAAAGTGAGCTAATTTTCCCTAAGCTGAGTCTGTTTCGCCCGTGATGGTAATTAGTGAATGATCTCTCCTGTCCTTATCTCGACCCGCAAGCTTTTTGTTATATTTTTCTCTCCCCTGTCCAGCTGAGGATGGGGGAGTGATAGAACGGCTTTGGTGGGCGCCTGGCGTCCAGCCAGGGTCAACCCATCACATGTTGAATGCATATCCTATAAAATAGTAATGGCTATTTCATGGCTAAGGAAAGTGAGGTTTGCTTTGGACCACTCCTGAGACGTAACAACACAGATGGTATCATCAAGGTGCTGTGACTCCACGCACCGTATTTTTTGTCTTACTGGACCTGTCTCTAAGTGAGCAGGTCAGAATGCTAGATGACTGCCAGTTTAACTTAATCTGTGAAACGAAACAAAAAAGATAATAGTATTCACTAGGAGCACATACAATAACAGACCTGTTTGCCAAGATTTGTGGGGGAAGAAGTGCACTTCCGGGTCTAATTCTTGCACTCAGGACCCTCCATGCTGGGTGTACTTACTTTGAAGTACAGCACATGCAGTTGCAGCATTAAATTATTGCTGTTGCTCAGGATTGACATCTAGCAGCTGACTTTTGTGGGATTAGTAGATAATGCTCACTCATTTTATAGGTAAAGGTGTTACTTGGAAACAAGGTGTTTTGGGAGGGGAGTCTTCTAGTGCAGTAGATTGGGTTTGGGGTTTTTTTTAAATATCTCCTGTGAAATTAAGTCACTGAGATTTTAGCATGTGTAACATAGAATGAAACTGTGGACAATATTGATAAAGACAGTAACTTGTAAGAATGATCATATGGACAGAGACATTGGAAAATGTACCACAACAGGACCAAACATAGAAGGTAAGTTGTAGTGGTTGTTCAGTAATAAAACTGTGTGTGATGACTTGAGTGTCTGAAAACATTAGATGCAAGAAATGCCATCTGACGTCTGTGTTTACTCAAAAAGGAGCATAGACTTTGAAATGATTTCTCTTTTTTTATTGGTTACTTTCCTTTTTGCAGGACTTACTTTAAATTTAGGAAGTGATAAATGATTGTATTACTATTAGTATGTGGAGACAGATATGCTGTGCTACCAGGAAATTACACAAGCTTAAGATTGATTTGTTGTGAAAGTGTTAGGAGCACTAAAAAAACCACTTTGTGATTCAAGATACTGATATGATTTCACAGAAAGGAAAGTCATGACTCATTAACTGGTAGAGTTCTTGAAAGACTGAAGAGTTATAACACAGCCTTGCTTCATTGCTTTCCTTAAGGACCAGTTAGCACTACTAATATGAATCCTTATTATGCCTAAGATTACATTTTTTACAGCATCCTAACTTTTGTTATCACAAGTAAATGTCATCTCTTTAAACAGCTTATGTTGGATTGATTTTGTTCTCATACATAAGTAAATGTGTACTCCTATCCAACTGGCTCTAGGTGGCCCTGCCTGAGCAGGGGGAGTCAGACCAGGTGACCTCCCTTCCAACCTCAACCATTCTGGGATTCTATGATTCTATTATAGACTGTACTGTTAACAAATGTTCTTCCTTAAGAATATAGATTCCCATAATACGAGGTACTTAATTCCATTGTCAGCCAAGTAATTTATAGGGTAAGAGTGAGTTCATCAAAATGCTGTTTTCGTCATAGGGCAGTGAGGGAACTAAGTATTTCCTTTTTAACTTCCAAAATATTTCTTGCATTTCATTGCGTGCTTAAATGTTACAATTTTATACAATGCGAAATATTGGTGATATTAGTGATATTTTCTTTACTGTCATAACTCTTCTGTGCTTTATCTACTAGCCTGGGGTTTGTAGTAAGTAATACGATGTTCTCAAGAATTTTCATCAACAGTAAAGACTTCAATCTCAGCCTTACTGCTGAAAAATAAGGTCATTGTTCATTCCAGTTCTGTTACTTTCGCATAGAAGTTAGATGATTCAACCTCAAATGAAGTTATAGTTGATGCATTGTTTCAATGCAAAGTTTTTGTACTGTGGAGCCTTTGCTGTTTTGAGAAAAGTTTGTAAATTCCCGGCATATCAAGCTTCCTTGTTTGGATACAAGGCATCTGGCCTGTTTCCCCAGCCTGAGAAGGACTCCGGGCAATATCCAGTGTTCTTTCAAGTTGGATGTGTTGGGTTCTTTTGATGTGAAGCTTAGGAAAAATCTAAATAAAATGTTCATTGACTTATCCAAAGCTACCACTGCTTGAAGCTGCTTTTCAACACCTCTGTCTTGGGCCTAATGCAAGACCCCATCTCTCTTTACAAGCTTTTTCTTGTTTCTCTCCTAGCCTTTTAAAGGGAATACCTGGCCATTTCCCAGCTGGGTCTGATAGTAACAGGGTTAGCAAGGTCATTGGCCCATCCTGGTAAACATAGTTATGACTCAGCAGATAGCAATGCAATGTTGATATTTTTGAGCTTGATATAATTTAACTCCATTTAATCTGTAACTTACCAAAAATCTCATTATTACAGAAGATGTGACAGATGCAGGCTAAGCTGTATGTACTCTTTTTTTTTTAACTTGACTTTAATTAGACAACTCATTTCTAAGTCCTGAGACTTCAGAAAAGTGATAATTTCCAGTTTCTGAAAATGCTATTAGGTCTTTCGATGCGATGCAAATGAATTTTTTTGATCTTTTATTTTCGATATTCATTCGTTTAGAATTCATGAATGTTAACAGTTTTTACAAACTGCAAAAGAGCACATTATTTATCAAATTATCCTTCAAATAGTAAGCAGAACACCAGGCTTAAATATTCATAGACTAGTCATGCTGTGTGTAGGGGGTGTTAAAGCAAAAGCATGTTCTCTCTCTGTAGCTTCACTCTTGCAGCTGACAGAGCTACTTATTTCAGGTCAGACCCTGGTATCTGGTATCATTAACCTTCTTTCCTACTCCGTTCTCTTCTGTTGGTAACTTAATCTTCACCACTTACACCTTCTTTTTGGGGGGAGATCAGCTGGAACCAAGATGGGTGGATATATCCATCTATAACAGTGTTGTAGGCTGTAGTACCTTTGGTGTTGCCTGTGCCTTTTTTCTCAAGCACTTCTTAGCATGTCATGCTTGTGACTTTAGCCTGGAATGAATTTATTTATAGGCAGTCCTGGATGCTGAAGAGGAGGAGGCTAGTTATCCAGGCAATTATTTGAGGAGGTCAGGAAAAAAGCATCCCTTAGTTTAGTTCAGCTGCACTCCATACAGCAGTCCTTCTAGCTCTCCCTTTCCACTGCCAGCCATGCTATTATGTTTACTGTGAGCACTCAGCATTTTCATAAGAGGGATGCTGGCCTGTGAGATGGTTTGCCTTTTACCATCAGCTAGGGTTATCCAGGACCTTACAGAACAAACCAGGGAAGGAAGTGGGGAGCCTGTTCAAGTGTAATCAACAGTTCACTTTGCTAGCGCTTGTTCCATTGATTCATTGTAAAAAGCTACTAAAAGTTTGGGATGGGGGTGAGGGGAGACCAAACAGGAAGAAATTGAGGGTTCTAAGGAAACAACACATTTAGGTTGGGTAGCACGATGTCATGCAGAGCTACACAAGGTAGCTCTCACAAGACCAGCGTGAGAAGTAGGAGGGTGCGAGTCTCAAGGCATGCAGCCCTGCTGGAGCTGACCAGCCCTCCTATGTACCAAACTGAAAAGACCATTCTCTTTCTGGAATCAGCTGGTGTCTCTCCGTAACTGTCTGTACGATGCTGGTAAATTGGCTGTGAAAACCTCCAAGGAGAGATGTGTACTTAGATTTCTTCCCCGTCTAGAGAAGATTAGTATGGATATATAGGCCAAGAAAAAAGATATGTCATTCCTGATTTCCTCCCTCCTTTCAAAAGTATGAAGTGCATCATTTGTCTTCAGACTGAATGATCATGGCCTCCAATAGACAAATCCTCTATTGTAGTCTGTGTCTGCTTTGCTTTTCCAGACAACAGCAACCAGAGATCTACAAATAATTAACACTGTACCATAGATCTTGCTTCAGGGTAGGAAGCATGTAAAAATGCATGCAGAGCAATTTTCGCTGCCAGTTGACTTTTCAGAGGTTACCGTAATTATTTTTTTCTCTAATATCTTCAGAGGGTTTCTTGATCAGCCGAATAACTCCATTCTGCTGTAGATAGTCATATTTAGCATAAGAATTTAATATCTCATTGACTTTAGAGACTGCCAAATATCAGACTACTCTAATAACTAGACCTGTTGTCTTTGTTCCATTTCTGGGAGCAAACTAGAAGGACCACATGAGTTAGAGCTGCTCATAAAACGTCTAAATAAAGACATGGGTAGGTGTTAAAAGAAGCATGTAAAGTTTCTCTAAAAGTATTTAAGTTCACGTCCTCTTCTCTTGACGGTTGCTGCACTTGAAAAAAAGAATGCCACATTTGGATTTTAGGACGTTCAGCAAAGCAAAATGGCCTTGAGAGATTATGTAAAAATGCCAAAAAGCTTGATACAATTCTTGATTGACTTGAAGAAAACTTAAATCTCTGCCATTCTTTTAAGCACATCTTAGCTTTAAATTTTGAACAAAGACAGTATCTTAGGAGACAATCACAGACCCACTGAAGAAATGGACAGATCATCACACTTCTCCGGATTCTGCCATTAATCTCCAAAGAGAAAGTTTTGTTCAGTTTTTGTGGATTGCATATCAGAAATGTGTCAGACCCTGAGTAAGTTTCCTTATAGAGGCAATTGATTTATTAGTGTGGTTCTGAGTACGGAAAAGCACTGAGGGTTTCTGGGACATTCATGCTGGACAATAAGAGCATGTTTGCATGTGTACAGGGAGGTTTCATTCCCTACAGTGGATCACAGGAGCAGAAACCTGTTAGAAAAGTGGGGATGGGGGGTGCATACGTGTGTGATGTTCTACATTTAGCTACAGAAAGGAAAGGAGGATGAGGTATACATCCAGGAAAAGCATGATTCCTGACAGGAGATGGTGAGAGTTCAGAAGAGATGCTTTTCTTTTGCGTTATTTTTATATTTTCAGTGTAGCTATGCTAGGGGGATGGATGCTAGTACTGGAAGGAGCTCTTCCTAACTGACATTTCTTAATTTTGATACGTGAGCAGATTTAGCATTCACGCAATGTGGAGAAATGCTCAGTGAAAGGGCACTTGTTATGAGAAACATCACCGTATTCACGAGACTAAAACCCGTAGACTGAATCCAACTTCTTATTGTAACGTCCATGCAAGGAGGGTCAGATGGAACTGGAGGTATCAGTTGCTGATAGATCAGTACCTGCTACAGAGGTGTTACCTGACTGCCACAGCTACTGAAAATATATATGAGAAGAATCAGGTTGAAAAAACAGACTGAGGCAACAGAGGCTGGTTTTGGTCACTTTCTGCCAGCAACATTAGAAAGTCTCTGCATGTTTCTCAGTCAGTAAGTGGTGCCAACACATGGAAAACCAGTCTGGTTTGAGCAGCGCGAGGCAGAGGAACAGCAGAAGGTGTCATGCAATTGCATGAATAGAAGAAAGCAGATGCAGAGGAAATGTTTTTCCCCTTTGTGGAAGACCTAGAGTTCCACATTTTTGTCATCTGTGTTCCCTGTCTCTCAGACACTGAAAGCAGTATGTTTGCTTGTTCTCTGGTCATCTCCTAAGGAAAAGAAACAGTCTGAATGCAAGATCTGTATTTAGTGTAAGACCTGAGTGAATCATATAGATCAACTTCAGTCTTTGTGAATCACAGGTAACCATGCATTAGATGTTGAGCTCAAAAGTGCCTGGAGGAACATCTCAATGCCTGTATACTGCAAAAGCCACCCAAATCTTTGTAGTACCCTATACATTTCCTTTACTTGCTTTGTACATAAAAAGGCAGCTTACTGTAGCATATCCATGCCTACATCCACTTTGTTGCATTTGGTTTTCTTGAGTCTATACCAGTGCAGGTGCGGGAGGATATTTTGGAGTATGAGATTTCTTTGAGTAAAGTTTTAGCTTGCTGAAGTAGTCAGGCTCTGGCTTTCTCCTCTTCCCTCACTCATCTTCCTTCACAACGTTCTCTGGTGGTACAGCTGTTGTTCTTTGCCACGGCGTGTGCCTCTACGTGGAAAGATGCTTACTACTGATTAGAGCAGCTTAATTTACTGTGCAACATTCAGGGTAAGGTGTGATGTTTTGGAAGAGGAAGCGTACTGTTTGAATATAGTATTTTATAATGTGGTACTCTTGCAAGTTTCTGAACCCATTTTGTCATCTTTTTACATTTTAAAATATATTCATTATTAAAAAGGGGAGAGAAAGTGAATGTCTGTGTGCCCAAATTACATGTTCTTGCTTTTTGTAACCTTTGGTCTTTGCTACGGCTATTTTCATTTTCCAGGTACAAGGAAAGTTCACTGATTGCTCTGAGACCTATTTGGTTCACAAAACAAATATCCAAGTTGAGGCAAGTGTATAACTGTATCAGAAATGCTGAAAGTTGCCTTCCACAAGATAAGACTCCAAAAGCCTAGATGTTGACCTGAATTTTCTCAAAACTTTGTCAGGCTGCAGAATTCTGCTTAGGAAAATTAGAAGAAAAATTATTGCATTGCCAGTGTCTGTTATTATATGTTACTACTTTTAGGTCTGTAGTTCTTATTGCTGCTGACTGCTTTTTTTTTTTTTTTTTTTTTTTTGAAAAGTTAAAATGCACAGAAATTGGCCAAACTTGGAAAGCAGACATAGTTTAGTTAGCCTGACCTCTTTAAAATCAATGGAAGACTGGCCTTTGATTTAGTTAGGGGCAGGAGTTCACCAAGAATTCCTGTAAATAAGGATACAGAATACTGCTGGAAACCCTAGGGTAAAAGTACTCTGCGCAAACATAAGAGTTTTGGTATTTCTATTTCTTTTTCAAACCAATCTTTTTAAAATGCCCTTTAAAATTTTGATAGCAATAACATAGATTTTACAAAAGAAAATTTCTAAACCACCTGTATATTAAAAGTGACAGCTAATCTATACCTGTTCAGTAAATGAAAGCAGAGGCATGTTGAAGTATATGAAATATTAGGTAAATTCCTCTTCTCAGTGTTAAAATAATTTGCAGCTTTGCTTTCAGCAGTACATTTTCTGAGTGGGTTGAGCTCTCCCTAAGTAATTAATAACTCTTAAGCTGTCTGAATAGTTTCCCTTGAGTTGCATCATATAATGTGTCATATGAAAACAACTTGAGGCCTAATGTAACATGAAACAGTATAGTGCATCTTAATGTGATTTGAGGAAGATGAATGAGAAGGAAATTATTTCTTATTCTGAGTAACAAACAGCTGTTCTTAACTTTTCTTTGAAAAGAATTTAAAATACCCTTTCTAGGCAGAGAATGGTAAATTGTTCTAGCTAGTTATTTTCCCTTCTCTCATTCTACCAGTCAAGTTAGGCAAAAACCTAGAATCAATAATATGGTAATTTGATGTAGAAATATTGAGAACAATGTGGAGGTTTTTTTACTTGGTCACCGGGACTTTACTTTTTTATTCATAACAGATTTCAGTTTAAATCTCTTAGCAAACACGAAAAGGTTAAGATTTCAGTGTCTCCGTCGATGTAGTACTAAATAAATCATTACCCACCATAGGAAAGTTGTTTAAACTAACTCCTTGAGCTCTGGTCACCAAATTATTGTAACATTGTCAAGTTACAAGTGACATATACCAGGTAATGGTATATGTCAGCTGGAAAAGATACATCTTGCCATAAACTCTAAACATCTCTCACTTCACTCTCAGGAAATGTAAGTTGGCTCATCTTTCTCTTCTTGGAAGATATTCAGCAAGCTGGAGGCTTCATTGATACTTGTAAATACGGAAGTTTATCATATGCTGTAGTGTATTCTCATTCGATATGGAACAATTAGAGTTTATAAGATTTAAAAATAGATGCTGCTTTTCCATTAGTGCTTTTTTTTTTTTAATAAAAACAAAAGGTAAATAAAGGATTGCCTTACTAAATTTGATATGGGTAACTCAATGCTGCTTTACAAAGATAGAACTAAAACTGTTTATAGCACAGTGAATACACAGTTAATTCATTCATAATTACTTCTTTTAGTATAGTAGCAGTAAGAGAACCAGCTGGTATCTGCATTTCAGAAATTTTCAGAACTTTTGAGGAAACAAATGAATAAGCAAATATTTTGCCAAAAATCAGTCTATACTTGATCATTACAAACAGTGGAAGGTATGCACAAATATACTGGTAAAGTTCATGCAAAATTCCTGTAACTGCTCTTCTAGTAACCTCATAACATACAGTCTGTGCTGTGCTTGGGCGACAGCACCTGTTTTTAGGAAAAATTATGGCTACATTTAATCCAGTAAAAAAGAGGAGAATGCAACAAAAGCCTTTGCAACTCTCAGTATACATATGCTTTGATGGAATGGCATGTAGTTGTTGCAGGAAGGTCAGTGTGTATTTATTAATTTTCTGGATGCATCTACCTGATGCTTCAACCTGTGGAACATTAAGAGATATCTGAATGTCTGGATTTGTAACATATATGTGTATGATATAAACCCTTGTATTTTTAGGGATTTTCCTGCTTGTTATCCTTGGTCTCCTCAATCTGCCAGCTGGGGCCTCTGTAATTTACAGTACACCTCAATCCAGAAGGCTAGGGTGGTGTAAATTCAAGCCTGTGGTATTCAGTTCATGTGCTTCAATTCCTGCTATTGTTTTCAGCAGTTTCCACCAAGGGTGTGCTTCGCTTTGAGAACACAGTGCTCCATTCATCAACTTTAATTTTTTATTATATACTACTGACAATATGGACAGAGGGAGAAAATCAAACTGTTTAATTTCCACCTAAAGTATAATTTAGTCAGACTGTGGGCGCCTGGGTCTCAGAGAATGATTCAAATTGCCTCTTCTCAAGCACCACCTAAACCCTGGTGGCACCTAAAATGAGTCATTTTGGACAACAGATTTCCCCCGGCGTCTGGGCATAAGTTCTAGGGAAGCTCAGAAGCACCAGGCACGTTACTCCCACCCAAGTTTCATTGTGACTCAAAGATGTGTGTAGAGATGCCTGAACGCTGCCAGTGTTCCCAGAGGTGTCTAAGCCATTGACTGTGCTTAAATCACACATAATAAGCTTGGAGAGCATTGAATTCAGCACAAACCACGGCAGTCACGAGCGCTTTCAGTGTCGAAGAGGGAGAGGAAACCTCTTCAATAGCCTTAAAGGTTAGAGCAGTCATCCAGGAAGGATGTCTGGTTTGGATTGTCCTAAGCTAAGGAAGCTCAACAGGAATGGGAGAACTTGACTGTTGTCCCACTGTTAAGGATAATTCCTGGGAGAGGAAAATCTCAGATTCATGGTTTTGCTCCCAAGTCTGATTATGTGTTTTGGTTCGGACACTCTTGTCCAAAAAAAACATAGGCATCCACTGGTTCAGAGACCAGATGCCAAGGATACCCTCCTTTGCTTGTCTGTTTGAACTTGTAAGTTCTTTCTTGTCATCTTTATAGATGAATTTGCACCCTTATTAATTGATACCCATATTTCTGTAATGTTAGGGCTTTCTTAAGACCTGTCTTCTCTCTTACTGCTTTTGGCTTGGACACCATGAGGTATTACCCTAAGTTAATGTTCTCTGTATTTGTGCTTTACATCTGTAGACTTTGAGGTGAGCTTGGTATAGGTTTCTTTCATCCTTATTCTCTCTCCTCACATGGAAAGGGTAAACACTCTATGAGGAAGTACTTGTTGAGCTGTGGACATGTAGAACAACTTGCATTTGTATTTTTCATTAACATTTAATGCTGCTTTTGTACTGTTTTCACCCTGCACATGACGTCTCATTAGTTCTCTCATTAGTTTTTAAATGTGTGTAGATGCAATCAGGCAAAACCGTATATTAAAGAACTTCTGAATTTCAAATTCAGTATTCTGCAAAATTGTGTTTTGGCTTTTCTCATGTTCCCATATGAGGTTTTATGTCCATGCTTCTGTTCTGCCTTTTTTTTTTTTCCCATCAAGTGTCATTATATATTTATTGTTTAAACACATGCATACTTTGCCTATTTCTGAGGAGTTTTTAACTGAGCTTTACAGAGTTGAAGATAATGTGGCAGTAATACTTAAATTTTGCTATAGTATCTTAGTCATTGTCTGTGCCTAAGTCATATCAATGCTAGATACATGCTTTTTATTCTATTATGTTCACTTGAAGCCATTCAGGGAGCAAGAAAATAGGGGAAATTGTGCATAGTAGTAGATAGCATGCTAGTTTTCTGAGTATTTTATCCCTTAACTTTTTTCCTTTTAGCATTCATCATCTGTCTGGGAAGGGTTGAGTGTTAAGTGTATACATTAAAGCATTTGTTAATGAACATTCCTTGGTGACCAAAAAGTCATTTAGTTACTCAATGAGAACTCTTCTCAGAATAAAGATATTGCTTCTGTTAAGTTATGTCTTTGGTATACAGTAGTTGGATACCCAATTTGTGCTGTTTATTGGCCAGACACTGGAACAAGTTTCCCAGAGGGTTGTAGAATAATCACCATTCTTGGAAACTTTAAAAACTCAGCTGGACAGGACTTATAGTAACCTGATATAATTTTCAGGTTGGCCCTGCTTTGAGCAGGGGGTTAGATCCATTGGCCTCCAGAGGTAACTTCCTACCTAAATTATTTTGTGAATCTAACTGAAGTTATCCTTGGTCCGATTCTGCTTAAATCTTACCTCTTTAGTTGACTTCACTGAAATCAGTGTAATGCCCTTAGGAATTAATTTGACCTTGTCTGCTTTTCTCATTTCCCCGAATACAGTTTTCTCTGTCAGTTCAAAGGTAAGAGAAGCTAGAGTAAATTCCTGTCCTGTTTCATAATGCTGGTCCACACCTTAACTCTTGTGCTGTTTCCGAAATGGTTTGATAAACAGTTAAGAAGGATAATTTTATATCATGTGCCCTCACATACAACCAAATTTTTTTGAGAAAATTCTGAAAGAAGCACTTAAAATTTTAGAAGACTAATACTGTCATTCATTTAGATAGCTCTTAAAGTGTCAGGGAGGCTTACAGTAAAAAGCAATGATGGTGAGGAGGAAAAAAAAAAAGAAAAAAAAGGGCTCCATGTTTACTAGAATACCTACCACGTCCAGAAACTACTTCTGTTTGTTTTGCAGACTTATGATGGTTTCCTCTCCTTTCATTTGATCAAGATTTCTGATTATTGCCCTTCCACAGTTGACTGCCCTTTGCCCATTAATGTAGACTCCTCTGTGTTTCCCAATATGGAACTTAGCTGGGAAACTTAATTGATTTTGGAGAGCTAATCAGATGCTCTGAGAGCCAGATATCCTGTCTATCCAGCTGTAAACCTGAGATGCCATCTCTGTAGCTTGCATGGGATGCTGTAAACCAGATCCTGATCCCATGTCCAGATAGTCTACTGTCCTGCAGAGACGCACTCATGTGTTACTAATGCCCACTGAAGGTATTTTCTTTATAAATCATAGACGTATTCTTTATGCTATAATTAAAATACAGAGTAGTATGAAATCTAGATCCAAGTCCTGCAAAGCCTATTCACTTTTGCCTTGCCTTTTGACATTGAAACATCTATAGCTGTACAACAGAGCATGTGGGTTCACTAACAATGTGGGAAAGCAGCCAATTTGGTCCTGGGATAAAACAGGAATCAGCTGTGGGAAATAAGCCAAAGAAGTGTATTCCCACATAAGGGACTTAAATAGGTGTTAGTCCATAAAGAAGCTCTTTGGCGAGGTTTAGAGCAGGCTTCTCTGCACAGAAGGCATTTTTCCTGAGATCCTGAATTAACTGAAGTGCACTGATTTCCAGGAGGGTTGTGGGGTTATTGTCTTGTCAGCTGGTGCTTTCCTCTTTTTTTTTTTTTTTTCCCCCCTTTGTTTTGTTTTGGTTTTAGTTTTTTTTAATAAAGCATTTATAGCACATTACTGTGTAATTATAATTCCATTTGTTTTTTTTTAAACTAAACCATTTACTTCACATGATTGTGGGAACTAAAATGGAGGAAATTTTTCTGCTGCATGGGGCCCTCGGGTTTCCTTTGCTCTGATTCGGGGATTGCCTTTTGCAATGTGGCTAGCTGGACAATCCTGACAGTTTTCAGCAAACAGCAATGTTAACACTTCAGCTACTCATGTGTTGTGTAATGTTTGCATCTGTGGTTTTCATTTGTCTTGCCTCTGTCTTAGAAAACAAATAATTTGAAATGCAGAAGTTTCAAAAGAAAGAGGTCGATTGCACCATCCTAATTTGTTTAGTACAGAATTAATATATATTCAATGATTACTAAAGTCTGTAGGCTTGAGTTACAGACTAATTTTCATTTTTTCTGAAATACAGACTTTTCAAATAGTTCATAGAAGTGGTGTTGTACTGTGTTTGGTGATATAGGTAGCAAGTCAGGCTTTTTTTTTTTTTTAGAGGTGTCAACATATCTTAGGTAAGAAAGGAATAGCAAAATCAAACAACAGCAAGTCGTTCATTCAGAAATGCATTCCTTATTTTTGTTTAAGCCTGCTAAAGTCCAGTTGTTCTGATACTCAAGACATTCTGAGTCATTGCCCATGGAGGTGACTGGATCTAAGCCCCTGCTCAAAGCAGGACCAATTTAAAAGTTAGATCAAATTATTATGAGCCCTGTCCAGCTGTGTTTTGAAAGTCTCCAAGGATGGGGATTATTGACAAATCCTCTGGGAAACTTGTTCCAGTATCCCAAGCAATAAATTGGGAAAAACAATATTTTAAAACTTGTTTACGTGTGGCATTTACTTTGCAGCAGTTCTTTTAAGACTCCTATTTATGGTAATCACAGATTTTAAAACAGTTAGAACAAAAAATTCATTAGCAAACTCTTCAGCCATTTATTCTTATAAATAGACTGAATTGTACTTTCGGTAAGAGGCACTTCTGAACGCTGAAGCCCGTGAATTTGTATGAGTGTGAGTGAGCGTTTGGCTCCTTATTTTTACCGGGTATTATTTCTGTTCATTCCTTTTAAGCAGTGTTTGTGTCTGTAAGAATAACAAGAAATCTTTTTTTTTTCTCCCTCCTATTGTAGGCAAGTATTTCCAAATGGGCTTCCTGAAGAATACTCTCTAGTTGCTACGTTCCGTGTACGGCGAAATACCAAGAAAGAGCGTTGGTATATATGGCAAGTTTTAAATCAGTATGACACACCTGAGGTTAGAGTCGTCTTTGATTTATTTTTTTCATTAAGTTTTTTTTTTTTTTTTTTTTTGCCCCATATAATACGGCCAATATAACTTAGTGGATGTTTCTCCACTGGATTTAGCTACAGTTTATATGGAATAGACAGACTGCTCTGAAATAATATGTGATTTATTATAGGAATGACAGAAATTTAACAAAACGTATTGCTTTAAGACTGCAGACTAGGATAAGAAGGCATGTTGTGATTTATAGCTGATATGTATTTACAAAGTTACATAGAAGATTGCTTCATAACATAATTCTTGCCCAATCTATGTAGTTGAAGTATTTTTATCATATGTAGTTTATATATGTGTTTAATTCTTATAAGATTAAAATGACCATTTCTTTTATTTTATTTTACTTTCAGATCTCTGTCCTTCTGGATGGTTCAAAAAAGGTTGTGGAGTATATGACCAAATCTGCGCAGGGAAATATACTGCACTACACTTTTAAGAGTCGAGAAATTTATTCATTGTTTGATCGGCAGTGGCATAAGCTTGGTATTAGTGTGCAGTTGGGGATCATTTCCCTCTATTTGGATTGTAATTTAATTGAGAGAAAGCAGACTGATGAAAAATTCACCATTGACTTGCAGGGAAGGACTCTGATTGCTTCTCGTGCTGCAGATGATAAGCCTGTAGATGTGAGTAGTATGAAAGGAAAACCAGATAACTTGAAATCATGTTTTAGCCATGCTTTTACTAACACCATCGTAAAGAACTATGTAGATAAAAGGTTCAAAACCAGCTATTAATTTTGAGTGTGTATTCTTAATTTGAAGTCCTTAAGTCTTTTTGTCTAAACTATATTCAGTGCTGTAGCATCTGCTAAGGCAAAACTTCTGTTACCACAGTAACTCAGAAACTTGATCCTGGTTTCAGGAGTCTGTTTTTCTGTATTCGCTTTGGGGTAAGAGCCACATAGTTACTGTAGACCTATTATTACTACATCTAGAGATAACTCCAGTGTTTTTTGGGTTTTTTTTTTTCTTTCAATTTTTATGAGATTTATTTATAAGTTTGTATCAGTCATCTGTTACACTTTGTCTTTCTTTGATAAAGGGGAGACACAGAAAAATTAAGGATTACGTCTGTATCAAGATTGTGCCACATTCCAGGGTAATTCAGCTATGCAGAAATAGAGGCATGTTGTTCATAGTTGTTTCTCCCTCCTCCAGATGGGAGGGATTAGGAAATAGCTAGAGGTGTGTTTCCTGCAGCCTTTGGTGCAAGAATTACCCAAGGCAACCCCATAATATTCTGGGCTGTTCTGTCGCAGAGATGCTCTCCTCTGTTTCCTCGTGCACAGAGCTCACATCAAGTAATTTGAAAGCTCCAGGAAATGTCGGTTTAAGTATGCTGACATCCATTTACCAGGTTTAAAGCATCTGGCTTGGAGTTTATAGTGACCATCTGAAAGTTTCAGCTATATTATGTAGGGTGTACAGTTCCGGATGAAAATAGCAGATTGTAACTGCAAGCTAGCATTGTGGGAGGAATCAGTCCTGTGAAGCGCTAAGCACTTTGGCCTGGACTTGGAGCTCTTATTTCATGGGGCAAAGATCATGCTTCATTTTATTTTCTGAGTTCAACTTTATTTGAAATGCATATACCATCTCTTCATTTCCAAGTAGCATGCAGGAGAAAGAGCAGTTTCTTTTTATCTTGTGTAGGTTGCATGGAATTTGTCAATCAAGATTTCCATGTTTGCAGGAAAACATGGGCATAAAGCTGATGAAGGCAGCAGAGTGGATCCTGTACCAACAGTCACTCTTCTCAATGCCAAGTGCAAGAGAGGGAATAAGGATACAAAACAGATGTAGAAAGAAAGAGGCATACAAGGGCAAAATAAGCTAGTTAAAATTAGATGCTGTTCATCTCAGCAATCCACTCAAAAATCTCTGAAACAGAAGCTTTATGTACAGAATTTGTGTTTTTCTTGCTCTTCAGGTGATTTAGTGGCAAGGTCCAGGCAAAGGTCTGTCCAAAGTGATAGAAGGTATATGTGAGATGGAGCTTATCAAACCTTTAGCTCTAGTTCACTGCAGGAGAAAATCACGTTCCTGAAAAGAAGGTTTGCAGAGGATGTCTAGAGGGCTAAAATGCCTATGTAGCATCGCAAGGGCAGTACAGAGGGATCCAACTTACATGAAGATAAATTAAATCTAAAATGTGATTTACATCCAAGTAATAGACTGCACAATTTCTTCCTTAAGTGAGGAGCTGGGTATTTGTTCTGGATTTGTCTGTTTTTCCAGCATTTCAGAAATACGCAGTGTTTCAGAGAGAAAGTCTATTATGCCAAGATAAGAAAATGCATGCCATCACACATGACTTTTTACATCTCATATTCATCTCCTTTTGTATTTCTTAATAGATTGAACTTCACCGCATAACAGTTTATTGTAATCCAAAACTTGCAACGGAAGATAGGTGTTGTGAAATATCTGCAGACCTGGTAAGTTATTTGTTAAAATGTAAATGCTAATACAAAAGAAATTGCTTCATTGTTTCTTTCTAAAGAATTGTAAAGAAATTTCAATAGAAGTGTTAGATTAATTACCTCCTAAAGATGAATCCTTTATCTGGAGTCATGGTATGTTGTTCCTTGCTGCCTAACTAAATGGCACAGTGGAACTTCAGTAAAAGGCACTAGGTGCTGCTAGTGGTTTTTAAATGCATTTCTTAACATTGATTAATATCTAGTTAGTAACTGAGGAAGTCTCAGAAAGTAGGAAACAAATCACTGCAATAACCTGAGGGATGGCTTCAAGTAACGGAGGCCATTTCAATAACAGTTGTGCGTAGTGAAGCATTACAGATGATAAACAAAGCCCATGAAAGAGCCTGCATGACAGTGAAAGGGAAGAAAAATAGGAAGGTGTTGAGGGTGTTTCCCTCCTTTCAATACACTAACATGGAGGAATGGGTGTTTCATAATTAGCAAATACTTTCTTCTTTATAACGCACATAGTCAGATGTATATATTGTTTAACATAAGGGAAAATGCTGATTTAGTTTAGAGGGTTCACTTTTCCCTTTTGTTTTGATAGACTGAATCAGTGTGAACTGGAAGATGCTAGAACTATAGAAATGCTTGAAGTTGTGGATGTGATTGTTTTGCTGAATTAAGCCCATTTGGAGAAAAAAAATACTTTAAAACAAAACCTCAGAAAATATGTTAAAATATTGGTCTGCTAGTTATGAATAGTCTCTAAGAGCAGGCTCCTTTGAGATAGCGGGCAGTAGCATTACCACCCAGCCTGCAGTCAGCAAAAAACCCCAGAGCATGTGGAATGACTAATTGATTCCATCTACAAAGAGATGGGAGAAAAGGGTACCTGGAATGGAGGGATAAAGCTGCCCAAGAACAGAGGAGCAGAAGACTTTGTGGGAACTGACGACTGATAGGTGCACAGAAGCATGGAAGGGTCTGGATCTAATCTATTAAGGGAAATTTCAATTTTATATAATAATTTATTGTTCAAATATATTTCAAAATATATTCCTGATAATGGTGCAGGCTTTCTCTTGAATGTATAAGCTCATCGATAAGTGAAATGAATGGATTTTTTTTTTCTGTAGGTTCCAGTTTGTGCATAGAAATACAATTCATTCAGCAGTTATGACACTAGCAAAAAAGTAAAACCCAAACTAAGCCTAATTATATATGAACACAAAAAGGTCAAGGATAGGCTTTGTTAATAGCATCTTAAACATTCATTCAGCTATATAGCTAAAAGCTCCAGCAGTTTCATTTGTACGTCTTATGTTGAAGATGTAAAAATTGGTGGACTACTTGTTAATGACTTTCATATTGAAACCAGCATTACATTTTCTGATTTATTTTTTCATTACTTCCTTACCAATTATAAAGGCTACATTTTCAGTAATTTAAGGGAAGGAATTTATCCTTGCATACAAATTTCTACACTAAGCTGTAAATCCTGTGGGCATTTCTTTGACAGAAGGCTGGCAGGAGACCTCATTACATCTTAATGAGAGTTCTGAAATTTGTCAGGTTCTGTTGGCTTGTCCTGTAGTATATCTTCAGGTTGGCTCAGCTCTCATGAGTTACAGACAGCTGAATATTGGCTTCAGGGCTTTTTGTTTGTTTCCAACCTGTGCATGCCCAAAGTATTTCATTACAAAAAAAGGACAGAATTTTCCCTTACACTCACTCTGACATTTTGCATTTTGGGGCAGGGGGCGAAGGACGGGATGAGACTGAGAAGTACCCTCTTTTTTTTTTCCCATGGGCATTTTCTGCTTCACTACTTCTAATTTTGGGAGACTTTATTCCTCTGTCTGGGCTCTTTTGGAAGAAAGAAGTAGGACAGTCAGATCAGTTTTAACTGGCATCGATTTTAGTACAGAAGGATCACAATGTCTAGACTTCATTTTACTACAGCTTTTTCCTCTTGTTTGGCAATTGTTGTGGCTTCTCTGTAATATGGTGTGTACAGGCGTATTAAAACAGAAAGTAACTTAAAAATAGCGTTTGGATAGTATTTATCTATTAACTAAAGTGGACCAAAAATCAGAAAATCTTGGTTTTGTTTTAGTGCCCACGTGAGGAGAGATTACTTGCTACAACTTCATCACCAGTGACTGTTCATGCCAGCAAAATATACACGCTTCCAGGAATGCAGCAAGAATCTAGAGAGAGATGCCACTGCTTTCCAAATAAAGTATGAGGTTTTCCTATTGCTTTTTAGTGCATCATGCTGTTTAAACCTGCTAGGCATTAAAAAAAAAGGTTGATTTTTTTAAAATTTTTTTTGAAATGTATGAAATATGAAAAATATCTTACTGGTTTGTAGTATTGTACTTACATTGTATTTCCCAGTTAAGAAACAGTACATTTTAGATTTAGTTATTTTAAAGTTAGAGTTGCAGAGATCTGTAAGGTTTAGTTGTTTGAATACACACCCAAAAAAATCCATAGTAAAAATGAGAATTATATTTAGGTATTATATGTAGTGTAAATGTTTTTGCTTAAGAATAAATTATTTTCTACATAATCCTTTTTTTTTTTTTTTTTTTTTAAATCCTTCTCCTGAATCTTAAGCTATATTTCTTCCAAGTCGTTTGCTTTGTTAGGCTTTTGTGATAAAGACAAGGAAACCAAATCAAATACATATTTTGGATCTGCTGCTTTGTTGATTTTTGATTTCTTTTAAAATCAGGGAGAAGCAGGATTGCCAGGAGTAGCTGGTTTGCCAGGCCAGAAAGGAGTTAAAGGTGAAAAGGTAAAATATCAGTTGAATTCTCTCTTTCAAATCTTTATCTTTGGCTTATCTTAGTTAAATAGAAACTTTATGGATTTTGTTATTCCTTAAAGGAATCTGCCTATACACAGGTTAAATCCTTTATCAGTCAGTCTCTGGTTCTGCGTGTGGGCTTCCTGCCTGGCAGCTTACAGCTGTCTCACTTCGGGGTCCCCTCAGCGACTCCGTGGAACACAGTCTCCCTGCCTGGGAAGTACATGCCCACCCAACCCTGTCAGCGTGTCCTATTGCCTGTTGCCCTTATCCAAAAAAAGAGAAGTCACATATGTCGTCCGTGACAAGGATTTTCCTGTATGATGTGTGCACATCACTGCTGAAGGACAGAATCCTGTGTGGTGGATTCATCCTTGCATCATCAGTAGGAGGGTATGAATTCACTTGTAGCACCTCAGCGCTGTATATTCTTTGACATCATTCCTACCTGAAACTTTCTGAATTGTGAAGGGAGAGGGACCTGACATTGACAAGCCCCCAGGACAGGCCAGTTGGTGCTCCTTTCCTTGGGCCTATTCCCTTTTCCTAGGTGGAAAAAAAGTTCACGCATGTTAGTTTCTATAGCCCAGCTGAACCTAGAGGGATTGCTGGCAATTTCCAAATTTAATCATGAATTTTTGCTGATCCTAGATCTGAGTATATAGAAAAGTTGTCAGTGTTGGGGTTAGCCCGTGTTACCAACATAGGAAGTTTCCTAGCATTTATTTGGGAAACTGCTCTTCTGCTCCCCATTTAGACTATTACTGCTACTAAGATAAGAAAGGAGACTTCAGAAGTCTAATTTTTTTACCATTCCATCTCACAGACAATTAGCAGTATTTACGATATTAAGCATAGTACCTCTAAATAAAGCATGTGGGTGCCTGTGGTCACCTCCAGTTCTCTTGTTTTGTTTGTTTTACAAAGAAACCCTCATTGCATTGATTCAAAAATCATCCAACGGTCAGTGAACCCTTTCAACTTCCATGCATCATTGATACCAAATTGCATGGGGCTATGTCTGACATGGTTGGTAATAACAAAGTACAAAATTTTTGGTTTAGGCATAAAACTGAAAATTGTTAAGCTTGAGATTCACGAAAAAGAAATCTTTCAAGATTTATACAAATAGAAAAATTTTTTGGTAGTGGCCTACTACCTATAAGTCCAAATTTGATCTGTTTGTCACCAGCTACTCTGATGCTTCACTGAATGTTTAAAGCCTGAGCAGGACTATGTGCATTTAGCAGCTTAGCCTAATGATAGTAAATTGGCATCTGTGAATGTCAATTCACAAAATTCAATGAATCGGCACATTAAAGTCAGAGGGAGTATGGCCAACAGCTAGAAAGCGGCTTAGTTTGAACCTTCCTTACAATTGACCAATACTTGCTGCTTCCTAGCTTTGGGGTGGGTTTTTTTTGCTTTTGTTTGGGGGGTGGGTGGAGGGCACATTACTACTGTGATTAAAAGGATAGTCTCAGTGTTGACCTTTGGGAGCAAACAAATACTGCCTTGAATAGTGCCTACCACAATGGAGCTGAATGCCATGTTCTCTGAGGATTTAGGACCATTTTTTCTTCGCCTCTGCATTTATGCAAGTTTTCAGTAACACTTGCTCTCAGTAATGGCCTTGTTACATCAATAATTAGAGGTGGAGAGGCAGCAAGACCCCAGACCATTCCACACATGCAGGATACCTGATTTATTGCCAGATGACATAAAGGAGAGTAACAGACTGTGGTTGGATGGTTTGTAACATGTTATACATGCAATAAGCACCTTATTGATGACTTTGCTGGCTAGTAACAGAAAAATGGTGTAAGTTGTCTGATGGCTCTTCAGCTTATGTTTCCTATTTTGCTCATGCTCAGCTCCTCATTTTATTGTTTGCTTTTGCTTCTAAATCATAATATTATTAGCATCCAACTAACTATATTTAAATGTCCTTGCCATGGCAGCATCCAAGTGAAAACAAGTTAATGTTAATTTTTTAGCTTCTTTCCTGGGAAATTTCTGAATCTGTTGATATTATCTCTGTTCAGCACAATATTTCTTACCCTTTTACTGTACGTCGTCTCATTCCAATTTCCCATCCATTGTAATTAATTGTATGACTGAATTTACATGTCTTTTTGTTGCTGTGGGATTGGCAAGAAAGTCTCTACATACACAAATTGGTGTTAGGCGATATTCAAGCCTCCCAAAATTGCCCTTCTCTTCAGTCTAACATAGCTGTTCCCTAAGATCAGACTCTGGCATGTTCAGGAATATCTAAGCTATCAACAATAAAAAGCATGATACCTGATAAACCATTTTTAGGCATTTTGAATTTAATTATTAGCCTGTTTCCACTTCATTCCTGTACACTTGGCAGTACTGTTGGCAGTCCTGGACTCTTGGCTCATCTTAGTACCTCTGAACGGGTCTGAGCCAAAGTCCAAAGTGTATTGTGGGCCCAAATGACTAAAGTGCCGTATTTTCATTGGAACAAGCATTCATGCAAATACTGATGCATCTCTGCCAAGCTATCCGTCTGAATGTACAGGAGCATCACTGATCAAAATTATTCCATTTGTGTGAATGACCTTCCTATTTGTATGCCTGGCCTTCCGTTAGGGCTTCGTGAGGACATTATGAGAACAGTTCTTCACTCAACAATAGAACTGTTACCTCGGGTGCTTCAGGAGTGAAGAAGCTGCTCAGTTTCAAGACCGGCTCCCTTCTTGAATGACCAAACCATTCAGTACCATACACCCCGTACTGTGTAGCAAAAACTGCCTCGAGGGCGGTAGTCCCCGTCCCTTTTGTTTCCTGTGCAAGCTTGCATCCAGGGGTGTTTGCTCTGCAGGATTTTATTTGCTGGAAGATGAGTTTCTGCAGCTATCTGCAGCAAGGGACGACCTCCTGCTCTTTAATGTCTGAATAATTAAGACTCAAAAAGTCACCAGGACCAACCTTGTTTGTTGCTTACTGGTCTCTGCCCTTGAAGCACAGTTTTTGGACCGCCTGATAGCTTTTTCCCATTGGATGAAAACTGGGAGGCAGCAGCAGTCGAGCGTACAGTTTAGGTTATCCATGAATAATATACTGTGTTATTCTCACTGTAGCTTGATTCTTAGCACAGTGTATTTCACAAGTTTCAAGCGATCACAAGTCAGGTGGAAGTCTCCTGTGATTTAACACATTTTGATACCTGTTCTGTAGAGCTAGGTTTCCTCTTCTGCTGAGCTGAGTGAGATAGTTACTTTTTTCTGTTTTGGAAGCAATTTCTACTACCCCAGCATGGTATACAGCTACTCAGACTCTTACAAATACATTCATTGTTAGCAAATGCTTTTTGATCATAAGGTGAAGGTCCTGTTTTGTCCTCAGCATGTACAAATTATTCAGAAAGACAGAATATGGATTACAGTAATTGGAATGATTACATATATATGGAATATACAAACTAATTTTCTCTAGCAAAGAGGCTAAAAAAAGTAATTGTATGTAATCTTTTTTCTTTATTTCTGTTAGGCAAACTTAGTGCCCACGAAAGATTTTAAATTGAAATCCAAAGAGAATTAAATATTTTTATATAATATTAAAACATTCCAAGCTGTATTAATAGGTCATTGGTTAATGCTGTAAGTACAGCAGGGAGCAAAAAGCCAGAGGCAGAGTGCTTTCAAACATTTAAGTGCCTGTTGATGCACACTATGGCGAAATTAAGTGAGCTTCATTAATTTAAATTTTACTTAAGGAAAATGATGTTTAAAAGGCTATTTTAGGATTGGTAGAGATAAGTTTATGCAATATATTGTTGCACTAAGAAAATATTTATCATAGAATGATAAGAAAAAAGAACTTGTGGAGAAATGAGGTGTCTGACTGCTCTTTCTGCTGATTTTCCTTGCTAGTCTCCCTCTCCCCCTCCTCTGCCAGTCCTATTATAACCCAGGTCCACCTGATTCCACCTAACGCATATCTATCATATCGTGCAGCCTTGAGAATGGTTCTTTTCTGTTCCAATTTTTGTTGCCAAAGTTATCGATAGGGTCCTAGTAACTGGAATGCATGAAAAAGAAAAAATTTGGGGCAAAATGCGGCTGGCTGTCAGTGATGACAAAGTCAGGAATTGCCAGTGTACTTAGTAGACTAAAATTTTATAATGGGCAAAAAAGAACACTCCATGCCTACGGAGCTAAGAATTTCTTTGTAGTCGTAACTAATGTTTTACCCATCTAATAGTCCGAGTTACCAAATTAATAAGGAAAAACATTAGTAATACAGTTTCATTTGTTTTCTTTAAAAAAAAGTCTTACAGCCAGGGGCTTCTACTGAGAGTAACAGGGATGGTGCTTCCTGGGCTCCATACTCCCTGCTTCTCCTGCAGTGCCAGGGAAACCCTGGACTGATGCTGCCTGTGGGATGAGTTTTCCTTCTCACCCTTGGCAAATTCTCTGAATTTGAATTTATTGTATTCATCAAATAAAAGTTCCTAATGAGGTGGGGATTTTCCCAGGTCTTCTAAATAGTTCTATCACCATTCTATAATCCTGAGAACTGTTTACCTGTCTGTATATCTAAGTTTTAAATTTTAGCTTATGTAATTTCTTACAGAGACTGCCTCTCACGTTAATCGTATAGATGACGGAATTAGTATAAAGTATGAGTTCTCTACATTACCAGTTTCACCTTCCAATTCATCACTTATGGAAACCCTGCCAGTACACTGTCTGCTGGGAACAACTCTTTTCAGAGCGTGCTGGTATTTCTTTCTTGATAATAATATGTATTTTCTTACCTGGACATTTCTAATGCTATTGGCATGCGTAACTACACAGAGATGAAAACCAGGAAACCTAATTTACTTAATGAAATCTTAGAAAACCAAACCTAATTTTCGTTAAGGAGTGTTTTGACAACTGGCGTAGGTTGCTCATTTTATCTGAACTAATATGTCCCCCTTGTAAGCAAGAGCAATGTTGTAATGCAATTCTCTAGCAGTGTGTGCTCTAGGCCATGTTAATGTCATTCTTTCTGTTTATTAAGTGCATTTGCTTTTATCTTAGTATTAAAATCATCATCTGTACCTGGTTAGTACAGAACCCTGCTGAGAATATTTTCCACCTCTCAAAATTTCTTGTAGACTTTGTTTTCTAGATTAAATATTAATGTGTCAAGTTAATCCCACTCCATATCACAATGTAAATACATTTTAAATAGATATGCAATTTAAGAGACCAAGTAATGTGTTTAAATAAAATACTTTCCTAGAAGAATTGGGTTTGGTTTTATACTAGAAAGGACTGTAATTTGTTAACTTAAATAATTATCACTTTGTCATTTTCTTTATCGCCACATTTGGCTGTAGGCTATCTTTGCTGTACATGACTTCAATAGCAATGTGTGGTATAGGAATCAAGGTGCTGTATTTTGTGTCTGCTACTACCATATCATTTCTATGACAGGTGCATTGAGTAAAGGCTGCATGGTACGAAGAGGTACCAAAGGTCAAGTGCTTTTGAAACTCTGAATCATTAATGTCAAAAAATGATCACAAGTGTAACACTGCAGGTGGTCTCCGATGTGCAAAATTGTTTCCGCTTCAGATAGAAGGCTGATTGGTAGCATTGGAAAGAAGCATGTCTGCTATTTGTGATATCTTTTGAAGGATTTAGTTTGGCTTGGCTTTACGGAAAGTTGACAGAAGCTTGCTTTGCCCCCCGTCCTGACTTCAGCCTGCTGAATTTCCACCCTGTCTGCTTATGATTTTACCAAAATAAACATTGTCAAAAATATAGTAGCCATCCCATTGTTTGCAAGAGATCACCTTCTGAAAAATATGCTATCGCTTAAATATTTTATTCAATCAGTATCTTGTGCTCAGTTGAAAACGATTTTCACTGGTACCCTTAGCAGAAAATCCTAACAGTAGACTTAAAGCTCACGGTGCTACCTTTGAGTGTTGTTACACTGAGTGTTCCTTGTAACCTATGAATGCCAGCATTGTACTCCTAGTGTTCACCAGCTTATGAAATTGTTCTTCTGGCAGCATATATGTCTGTTGGCTTTGGCAGTTATAAGTAAATGCAGTTCTTTATTCCCATTCTTACTAATTTATTTACATAAACTTAAAAAGTTCAATTGCAGTGTGTGTCAGGAGTTAGAATATTCTTGTTAAGGCATAGAAGAGATTTATTTAGGGGTAGATGTAGGCCTGATGGTCAGGAACCCTGTTTTTTCATCTCATTTCTATACTTTTGGCATCTACTATGTAAGAAAGAGAAAAGGGTGCCTTTTCACTTTTGTGAAGGACTTTGAGCTCTACAGAAGCAAAGGAAAATGCCATTAAACAAAAAAAAAAATAGGCAAAAGCCCCTTAAAAATGCATTTGCTTTTATTTTATTCTGCCATGCTGCCTGTGTGAATACTGTTATAGGTTGTACAACCTACAGTATCTGATCCTTAAACTCATTGAATAAAAGCATGAAAAACTACAACTTTTCAGACTGTGGCTACTAAAATCACAATTACAAGATAGAAGCATAACTTTATGATCTAATTTGCAGTGGAAAATAATTGTCTTCAAGGTGGGGAGTCTGTTGGCAGTTAGTGGAACAGAAGCGTAAACATACCTTGGTTAATTGGCTCGTAAGTCATATATGCTAAAGGCTTTCTGGCGTGTAGCAGGCTGTGTAATTTTAGACTATACAGTATATAAAAATACACTGCTGGATGTAACAAAGTGGTTCTAGTCTATTAAAATACTGGCAAGTGGCGTAAGGGAACAGAGCGTGCATAGATAAGAGAGTCACTCTGTGGGTGATAAGGTAACCAGGGGCCAGTACTGCTTCTTTGTCTCTCATAGTGCCAGTGGGTTCATGCTATTCACATGAATAAAAAGGACATAGGAGATGGCTCGTATGCTCCTCCAGAACATGGTTGTGTCTGAGCAGTGGTTTAAACTTACGGCTGGAATAGTACTCTGCACCTGGGAGTCGCTCACTTTGATTGATCCACTTAGCTCACGTGTTATGAACAAAGGAGTTTTGAGCCAGGCTGTATATATGCAGTTGTTTTATGATGGTTTCTGTGAATAACTGTGAAGAAATTAAAATGGGGGGCAAGGAAGGTAGGTAAGTTTTATGGCAGGCAAGAAGCAACAGCAATAGTATTGGGCATGACAGCTTACTTCAAAATTGTGGCGACAGTCTGGTTGACCCGTCAACCCCCCT